>NC_092214.1:3536078-3594708 GCF_043381705.1 Parasteatoda tepidariorum
TATATATGTGTGTGTATATATGTATATATATATATATATATATACATATGTATATGCTGCAAAACCTTTAAGCCCTTTTTATTTGAAGTGAACATTCGATGGTACAAAAATATCGCTAATGCAATACTTTTTAATTTCTTTTTTAAAGATAATGCACCATGACATGTAACTATCAAAATATTTTTGTAAATTGCATAAGCTCATAGAACCAACAGAAAATGTTCAAATTTTTTTTTCAAACTTCCTGAATAAAAATTTTAACTCCTTTTCAGCACTGTTTTCATTCAACGAAAACACACTTCGAATAAACTATATAGTTGTAAATTTTTTAATCATTTGCTATTATTTACAAATTAATATAAATAATGATGTTTATTGATATTTGATATTTGAAGCTAATAATTGTACTAGCTCCCTTTTACATGTTTGATTACAGAACTGTTCTTTTATTCAATGTCATGTTATTTTTCATGTTATTCTGCCTGTTATTTTTTTGCAATTTGTATGATGCTTATTTACTAAGCAGATTGTAAATTATATTAAGTTGAGATTGTTATTAGGTCAGTATTGTTTCTTATGTAATTTTAATGTTGAATCGAATAAAATCAATTGCAAATAGAAGCATTTATTGCTTGAATGTTGTATGCATTTTTTTGAATTCACCCAATGAAATATGTTTTTATATTTAAACAAATGATTGTAGCCACTAACAATTAGTTTTGTTCTGCTCGGTATTATAGGTTACATAGGAAATATTTTAATCAACCTCTTTTAAAAACATTGGTTCAAATCGTTCTCTCTTAGACATTTTCCTATTATAAATATGCTCACAACTTTAAAACAAATGATCCTATCAGCTTGTGGTTAGTTTTATTCGATTGGATATAAAAAAATTTATAAAATATGGTACTTAACTTTAAAATTTTATGTTATGAAACGATTCTTGATTCTTGATATTCTTGATTGATTAAAATAATTATTGTTGCGAAACTTCGATGTGATTGATGATAATGGAAATCCTTTTCAGAATCAGCATCAAAACTTTATTAAAAAAGCTATTAGTTTTATGAAATCTGACAAACAGTTTAAAAATATAGACTAATCTTATTGAGTTAATCTAAATATTTGTAAGAAAAAAGAAAGAAACTCTAATTACCAAACTTATAAGCACGATAATGAAAGATGTAGTTCAATTATGGGAAAATAAAAAATGTTAAAATTTCCTAATAGCATTGGAATTATGTATTTAAATTTCTATAAAAGATTTACTACTGGTATTACTTTCTTCAGTGTGTTTTATTTTGTGGTTGTGGTATCTGTCACACTTTTAAATTGTTTTAGATATGAGGATTGAATAGAAAAGTTAGAAGTGGAAAACCATTTATCTGAAAAAGAAATTTTATTTCATCCAGTTAATTTAAATCATGGAAAAAAAATTATTTTATTTAATTGATTCAGTTGAAGATAATATGATTTTAGTATTTTAAAACCTGCACCTATTCTTTTAAACATGACTTTCTTACTAATTGATATTTTTAACTTTTAGGTTCCAATACTTCTAAGTTTCAACAGAGAGACGAAATCAATATTTAAAATAATTCTTTTGGTTTGCAAAAAAATGAAATTTTAGTTTTATATAAAAAATACTTTGAATGTAAACTGACTAATTATTTAAATTTGCAGTTTTATTGCTTTAAAAATTCAATCACCTTAGATATCTACAGAGGTTAAAAATTAATAAACTAGGCGGAGCATATAACACCACAAGTTTGTGAATTATTACTCAGTATTTAAAAAAAAAAACTTTCATCTTTGGTTACACGCATCTTTGGTTAATAAATTAATACCTCTAAAAATATAAAAATATAGATTTGAGGTTTAGAAATAATAGCCTAGGTAGAACATCGAACAGCTCCCGTTAATAAAAAATAACTTTTCCAAGTGTCAAAAAGTACACTGGAGGTTGATTTATACTAACCGGAAGTGTAAAATGGCACACCTTAGGTAGATAAATAAATACCTCAACAATCATATAAATCTACATTTGAGGTTGAAAAATAATAACCTAAAGTAGATCATCGAACACCCTCCGTTCATAGCAACCTGAGGTAAAAGATAAAACGCCTAACGTTAGTAAAAAATTACCTTTACAACTGTTAAAAAATACACTTGAGGTAGATCCAGAATAACTTGAAGTGTTAAACACCTTAGGTAGTTGAATAAATGCTTCCACATGTGTAGAAAAATATAGTTCAGGATAAGTAATAATCTAAGGAGGAAAAGGAAACACATTAAAGTAGTAAATATCTACCTCAGATGTAACCCACTGATGTAAGATGAAGCACCTTAGGTTGATAGACATATACCTCTGAAAGGTATTTTTGAGGTATTCATTTGCCCCCTTTTCAACCTAACCATGTATTTAAATAACTTCATCTATACCTTTGAAAAACACCTCATTTATACCTCAAAAATACCTCAATTTTTCCTTAAGGGATACGTTTTTACACAATGAATGATTATATTTCATGCAAATATTTGTGTGTGTACCATGTATGACCGTATCTGCATACGCATGTATATACAATGTATTTTCTTTCGTTTGTATGAACATACATGCACTGTATGTACAAACGCAAAATAAAAAACGGACCATCCTGAATGACTTTTGATCTAATAATTGGACATTCATGTTCTAGGACTCATTCTTTATGATACGAGGAGGTGACCTCAAATATTCTAATTAATTAGTGCAGACGATATTTTAAATTATGAAATCAGACTCAAAAGTGCATTTTCTCTGAACGTAAACATGCCGTTTTTTCAACCGTTTCCCATTTCTAACCCCCAAAATATAGTGAATATCAGCGAAATATGGTCCTCATAGTTTGGTCAGGAGAACGATCTAAAATATGGACGCCTAAATGTTAATTTTACTTTTTGCGTATTTCGCCATATCTCAAGAACTTTTTAAGCGAATAGAAAAGTTTTTACACACAATTATGAAATTCATTTATCCAAAGATAATTCAATGTAAAAAATAAATTTTAGTAAATACTTATTATATTTTTATTATTTTATTAGTTGGCAAAATTTGAATTGTAAAGTACAAAATTTTTTTATCATTTTAAAGTATGTAATTTTAAGTAGCAAACTACAAAATTTCGCTCAAAATGCAAATTTGGAGCGAAATTGGATGTATAATTCCTGAGAAATCGAATTTTAAAGAAGTCATATCTGTAATCTGTAAGTATGAAGGATAAGTATTAATCTTCAATTTGCTAATGAAAAAGAAAAGGAATAAATCTTGCATTGTACATTTGCAAAACAAGCCATAAGTTAATTCTAAATGATTATGTGAGAACATTTTTTTCTTTTTCATTTCATACAAAATTCTTGGCAAAAAAATAAGCAAATAAATATTATAAGAGAAATGAATATTATATGAGAAATAAATATTATAAGAGAATTTTTAAAAATAAAAAGCATATAATATAATACAAATAACTCTTAATAACATGTATTTTTAGAAATCACAAACATCAAAAGCAAATTCCATAATAAAAAACATTCTTTAGTTGGACATCAAAAATGCTTCAAACCCACCGCTTTGTAAGATGATATATTATTGGATTTACTCCCTTATTGGTCGAAGGTTTTAATTACAAAGAAAATTTATGTGAAAGATTCAAGTAACCTTTTGGACAGCTTCATGGCGTACTAATATCTTATTATTTAAGTTTAGTGGAGTTTGTTTAGTGATCAAAAAGTGAAAAAATGCGCTATTAAAATATTCTGCAGCATGCAAAAAATGCTAACAATTAAAACTTATTTTTAATTATCTCATAAAATTATAATAACTAAAAAAGTTAAACAATTTTAATAAATGAAATTTATTGCATTTATGAGTTTACTTTAGTACCTAGTTAATTCTAAAGAAAAATTCGTATTTTCTGTTATTATTTGAAGTTTCCGGAAGAATTGTAAAAATGGATAATTACCACATTAACAAATACTTCATAATATCTCTCCTACAATTTGAAGGAAATTTTAATTGAGTTTAAATAGCAGTCTCAAGAATGTTCACGGTTTTTTGGTTTGACATTTGGTATTTTATTTATGCTTATCGATTTCTTTAAAATAAGTTAAAAATAATTTAATTGATGATTATTTAAATATATTTACGAAAATAGCTTGTAAAAACTCGTCATTTGCTTTTCTGAAGATAGAAATGTGTTGATGTTTTGTTTTTGTAGTCGCAGAAAGCAGTCTGTACCAAGTGATAACGGCAGTCATTTCCTCTGAACAACATATCCTTCAGTTACCTGATCTTTCCTTCCATAATTAATAATGTTTTTACTCAAATGATAATTATTCCATCTACTTGTTAAAGGCTATTATGTTGTATTATGATTTTAGTCAAAATGATAAAGGAAGCTGTATAGACAAACTAACAATGAGATTATATTAATCACTTAATTTAGTCTTTAAGTAATAGTATACCATCAATTTAGTTCTTACTTTGGTTCAGCTCACACACAAAAAAAGGCTCCTAACTGTTGTATTGAACAATCAAAACAAGACATGTAGGAATTTTTGAGCTTAAAAAGTAATTTGTACTTTATTTGAGGGTATTTTAATAGTTTAAGATGATTTAAAAATTTTACCATCGGTAAAACTAGAGTTTTTGTAATCCATTGTGTAAATTAGTTATATCCGAACTTTCTAACGTGACAAATTCTATTACTACTGATTACTACATGAAGAATAAGGTAAGTGTCAAAATATAACCTTTAGTAGCCTGTTACCAATGAGAAGTAGTTGTTTTTTTGTTTCGATAGTAGAAAGGATATTCTTGTTTACGATTGGGCTAACACCAAGAAAAAAAAAGAAAGAAAATGACGCTCCCAGGCTAAAGTTTCGCATTCAAAAGTCACAAAGACAAAGATAAAGTTTTTCCAACATTTTTCGAAACGAAAAATTTGTTTCATGTTTAAATATGTAATTTTTTATTATTATTTTGTTAACTTATAATGTCATTTTTATTCGCAGATTGCAAGAGGTTACTTGTGAATTGTATACAATTTCTATTGAAAGGCATGGTTCATAAAAGGTGCGAACAGGGGTTACTTTGGTCCTAAATTTTAAAAATAGTAAAAGAGGTTTTTTAGAAAGTTTATTAGTTCCTTAAGTAGTGTTAAAACTCAAATTGAAACCCCCATTTATTAACATTATATATTATTATATATTATAGTGACATTATATATTATATATTATTATATTACATTACATTAACATTATATATTATTATATTACATTACATTAACATTATATATTATTATATATTTATTATATATTAGTGAAAAAGTGACTCAAGTTTCAAGAAGAAGGTTAATTTTACGTTATTTGGGAGTGCCGAAATTTCTTTTAAAAACTCTTTGAAAAGTAACATATATTTTGCAACAAAAAATCAGTTTGAAGAGAAAGTTCCTAGAATTTCGGAAAGTATCCAAAAATTGTATTAAAATTGGTGAAAAGTGTTTCACTTCATGTTCTAAAGCCTCTTCAAGATTTCACTTACTTTGAATCTAATGTTATGTCTATAGAAAACAAGTATCTATATTTTTTTCCCCTTTAGACCTGAACTTTAAATAATGGCAGAAGCTGCGATTTTTGCTTAGCTTAGCAGAAAGTTAATTCATGAATGCAGTCAAATATTATTTATTTTATTTTATTTTATTTATTTATTTATTTATTGAAAAAAATTCAATTCAGTATTAAACTTGTTTTTAGTTATATTCAATTGCTACATAAAAAATTATGTCATTTTAGTTTCTAGCTCTGTTCGAATAATGTTTTATATTGAATTTCCTCACAAATTAGTCAGGACACAAAATACCCTAAACTCAAATAATAAATTATTTATATGGCATGAAACATTACTTGAAATGAATTTTTCACTTTTCATTGTAACTCTGACCAATGAGAGTGAAACCAATTCTACTTCTACATCAATCATTTTGTAAAAGTACATAATCTTTAAATGTATACCAAATGTTGTCCAATATATATTGGGGTCTCACTATAATTAAAGTAAAAAACTATTTATTTGTGCTTTATTTATACTCTTCCTTACTTTTTTATTTTTTATTTATTTATTTTAATTTTTTTTTCAACTCATCTACCGTAAAAAAATTCAAATAATAGGGATCTATCTTCAGCGCACATATAAATGCAGATTTCCACTGTAGCGGAAACTTTTACATTATACGCTATTGTTAATATAAGAGCCGTTATGTAAGCATGTATTTTGGCACTTGTCAACAAAAATAAGCAAATGACAAACTCTCTAATCCCATGCTTACGTAAGAAAGTCCTTCTTTCCATGTGGCTTCCATTTTTACTGTAGTAATCTAATTTTAAAAATTTTAGAATTCAATGCAGATAAATCGTGTATATTAATAAATATTCATTAAAAAATTTATTTTATAAAGTTTTAAAACTTTTTGAAAAAATGTTTCTTCTACTTTTTCTTTCCAAGAATTTATTTTTTACTGCAAATTATAAATTTTTCTGTATGTGATTTTTTCTAAATTCTTGCTACAATTATTTTGCATATGATAAAATGAGGGTTTTGGAGTCTTACATAAATCAAGTTCATTTCCCACTTTCCCCTTGTCAGCAAAAATAATCAACTTCCTCCCCCTTTGGGAGTTTACATAATATTTGATCTGTCCCAAAGGGAAAAAAAAATTGTACAAAAATGTTTATAAGTGGTTTTTCCTTACTTCTGAAACAGTATGACGCAGATGGGAGACACCGTTTCATCATGTGCTGGGATCCTCTTGGTGGTGGAAATATTTTATTCGTCTGTAGAATTCTGCTGTAGAATTAATTCTGCAGACAAACGTCTTTTATACGTATAAGCGTTTATTTTAATCAGCATTTGTTTCGTAGATTTTTGCTCTATAATTATTATTTTTTGCTTCCTACTCAGACATTTAAATATAATATAAAAAAAATATTTTATCTGACTATTATTTTTCTTCTCTGCTTATATCCAAAATTTGTCTAAATTGTTCACATATTTTAATTGGAAGATAAATATTTTTAACTAGCATTCTTATGTTTAACAAGTAAAACTTTTCATTGAATACTTTGAAAACAGTGTTGATTGGATCGTATGGTATATAATTAATAATCTCTTCATCTTTAGTACATGATTTCAAGATACTACTCTGGGAGGGATGATAGATTTAATATGGCTTCCTAGAAAATTGGGGTATTGTTTCCAATTTATTTTTCACCCTCAATTAAATCAGATCAGAAGGATTTTTTTTTGTATCGAATCTGTTTTGGGCTTATACCTACTTACGCATTTGGTATTGCTATCTAGGCAAGTGACTAACCATTCTTTTTTTTTTTTTTTTCCTTTCGCTGAATTGAATGAAACTAAAACAACGTAAATAAAACTTGAATTGTGCTTAATTATAGACATCTTTGTGCTTATACTTATTTACGTGCCTGTCTTTTCTATCTAGCCAAGTGAGGTAATCTTATTTATGTATTTTCTTAAATGAATTGAATGAAATCAAGTTGATAAAGTTGGTTCTTAGAGTTGTTGGTTGGTTGTAATAAGGGTGCAAAGCTTGATGTCCCCACCGTCTACGTTGTTTCCCGTCTTCGGACATTTGATAAACTTTATTTTTTCTTTCGTTTTGTTTTTCTCTTTCCTGAACTCTATCAACATATTTTGTGCAATTGTTACCATGATTAACGTACTTCATACATGCAAAGAAATTCATCCAAAATAAACTGTCACAAATTTTTGCTAACTGGATAATGCTCATACAAAAATGTATATATTCTATATAAAGCAAGAGAGGTATTGATTCCATTGTATTTTTAAGCAAAGCAAAAGAAACATTTCTGTTCACTAACAGCATAAAAACTATGAAAGATTTGTGCATAAAAAACTACAGTTTTGTACTTTTTTTTTACTGACATACTTAAGACTTTCATAACTTTTTAACTGTTAGTGAACTGAACTTCAGTGGACTTTTGTATTGAATTATTCAAATATTTTCAAAGGTTAGAGGTCATTCAAAAATCTTCGAAAAAACTAATGAATATAAATCACAAAGAGTAGTATATAAAAAATAATAATAAATAAGTAAAATAAAATAAGCATATGTTTGGTGCACATTTGACGAGACCTTAAAATCTCACCCACTCATAAATATCCCCAGCACGTCTTTGAGATCTCTCTTAGATTAAAAAAAAATTAATGCTCCCAGATCCAGCAGAGATTTCTGAGATATCTGAATATCCATGAAATTTCCGACAGAAATCCAGGGGTCGCATCTGTGTGATATCTAGCTAGCAGATATTTGGATATTGCTATCTGCTATATATCCAAGAGACATCTGATTGGTATATGTAACTTATCACAGTTATCCATGAGATAACCAGCCCATAACAGTGATATTTCAGGGATTTCTGACTTCCACTAGATATGAATTGTATATATTATTTGGATATTTGAGAGATATTTTTATTGGATATTGAAGACCTTACCTTTGTTCTTCAAAAACTTGACATGAACTTGAAACATTTTACTAAACTTAATGATCTAATATTAAAAGTATATGTATGCTTTCCATCTTATAATTTTATAAATAAAATTAATTCAGACATTATAGAATGCAAAGTATAAATAAACTTAGATAATTTAATTTTTTCTGACAAATTTATGAAATTTAAATTTTTAATAGCAATTTTTATCTGAAAGTTTAAATTTTTGGTAATAATTCTTAATCTTTCAGATAAAAAAATATTTTGGAGATTTTGATGTGTAAAATAAAAAGTGTAGATGATAAAAAATTTTCATATTGAAAGGAAGATTCTTCGTTTTAAGAAAACATTCTTCAATCAACAATGTTTGTTTTTTAAATAGTTGAAATATTTAGTCAATTTTGCTTGCATAATAAGCATTAAATTAGTTTTTATTTACAAGGAAATGTTTTAACATTAAATCAGACGAAATTAAGTAAACAATATAAAGCTAGAAGGTTATTTATGACCTTAGTCAATTTATTTATTGTAAAACAAATTCAATTACTGACTATATAGCATCTGTACTAGATTATGAATCTGCATTTATTTAGCTGTTTGACTTTGTGTGTTTGGTAGCAGAAAATTTGTTTACATATAAATCTGCAACATCATATTATAGACTTGCTGCATCTTCTACAGGATAAAACTTTTAGTTGAATAATAATATGCTTAGTAACTTTGCATAATATTTTTAATAGAAGTATAAGCTGAATTTTATTTTCATTTATTTATTTTTACTTCGTTATTTTTACTTTATTATTTTTTAAATACTGGAGAAAATGGACATTCACAAAAAAATTAAATAGAATAAAAAAAAGTTGAACAAAAATAGCTGAATTTCCCTGCCGAAAGTACTTATATTTGTAACAAAAATATTTTACTTTTTTTGATTTAATCATAATGGTTTTAAAAAGTTAAGTGTTGAATTTAGTATTAAGACTAACTAAAAAAGTTTTGTACATCGATTTATTATACAGTATGAATTTAAATAAACAATTATCTATTCTATTTGCTGTAAAAAAAGGTTTTAGCAAACTTTTTGTTACTTGGTTTTCATCAAATTCACCTTCTCAACACTTTGATTCTAAATTCAATTGTATGAACCATGAAAATCAAAATGAGTTTTAACGAGCATTACGATAATCAACTGTATTTGTTTTTCTTTCGATTTAGACCTTTCATGCATTTGCAATTGTGGCAAGACATTTTAATTTGAAACGCTTATTTTTAACATTTACCTGCTTCATAAATTTGAAAAAACATAAAATATAAAATACTTATCTTCTGGAGGGGAAGACCATTATAAATTCGCCAAATTATTATCGATGCTATCGATACTTATTTGATAGTGAAATTAGGTACTACTGATTTAGTGTTAATAGGTGCTGAGATAAAAGCTTCCCAACAGACTCATATAGGAACTTGATATAGCTACTGTATTAATAATTTCTATTTTATGTATAAAAACATATTAGACCAAAAATGCTTTTAAAAAAAATTGCTCCAACAAATATTTGATAAAAATTTTTATCTTTTTTTAAATTAGAAATGTTTTTTCTTACTTTCAAAGTTTTTATTCAGACTTTATATACTATAAACTTCAGATTAAATATTAAATTAATAATTATAAAATATATCAAAATCTTGTAGACAGAACAAGACAAGTGAGTTATCTATGATCCAAATTGCTTATTGTGTTTAACTTTAATTATATTATTCCCATTGCATTTCTTTTAACGATAAACAAAATCATCAGTAATAAATATTAATTAAATTTCAATTAAACTAAGATGTATTTAACATTTAAGGAACAACAGTTATTTAAACAAGTGAAATATCTCGGTTCCTACTTTCTTATTATACATATAGATGATTTCTACTGAGATTTTCCTTAAAAAAAATTTTTTAACTTATAGATTCCACTGCAACTGACTTGTGTGTACTGCCCATGTTAAAAATAAAACAAATGAAGTCTCACAAAAAGTTTATATTTGCCTTTGTCTCTTATATCAAATATTCAAAAAAGAAAAAAAAAACTTACAATTCATTTGTTGAACAAACCATCCCTAAAATATTCATTTTCTTTTTAGTATCTAGCTTAACTCAGTGGCTAACCAAATATTTATCAGCTCTGTTAAATAATTAGATATGTATTTAATAATCTTGTGATATTTGCATAAGATTTTGGAAAGAAATACGTCACACTAGAACGTGCAGTTCTAGTGTGACGTATTTCTTTCCAAAATCTTTTTGAGAACAGAATTGAGGATTTGGCCTAAACCGATCCTTCAACAGTATTCCCTGGATGTCGCGAATGGGGGGCTGTAGAGTACAGGGTAAAGCCGAACTACTTCAGTAAAAAATATAGGATTTTTGTGATATCAAAATAATGTTTGGAGGAGTTAATATAAATACTACGTGAGTATAAATAACAACGAAACATATGCATTAATAACAAAATAAGCAAAACAAATGATAAAAGAAGAATAAAAGCAACAAAAAAACATCAAAGCAAAAACGTGAGATACATTGTAAGCTGATTAAATTAAGTTAAAAATTGAACTTAATTTTTATCCATCTAGTTTTAAAGGTGACTAATTTTTTATTAATTCATGAGTGCCTTTACTTTTCTGTGAAATTTTTTCCACAAGAAATAATCATTAAACTAATTATTCTGTCATCGCTCTTTGTGAAACGAATAATGTTCTTTACAAATTTGAGTTGGCTAAAACATCTCCCATCTTTAGCAGTAGTTACAGGAGCAGTTAATACCAAACGGCACAGTTTATTTGCTGAAGTAAGTGATTTTTTTGAAGTTTTCAGGCTTTCTGAAGACATCGCGCAAACACATGTCCTTATCGCTACATAAATCACATAGAATTCCCAATTCAGCCTGCAAGGAGTGTGTGTCCATTTTCATTTCAGGAAAAAATTGTTTCACTTTCTCAATAGTCTCTAAATTTATTTATTTTTTATTCATAGGCAATTTAATAAGATCGAACAGTGTCCTTACAACACTTATGCACGATTTTAGATTTTCCTTCATTAAATTCATAGTAGAGTAAAAAAAGTAAATGGAAATGATTCCTTAAAAAAGTTGTCAAATCATAAGTTGCTTGATTATCTCTATTTTCATCCAGGTACAATGGAGTCACTCTTCTTCGATGATGAGCTTGAAAATTATTCATTGGATTCTGGCCAGGATTTCAAAATTTAAAAATAAATAACTAAACAACTTTTTCTTTGAATTGAACTTTTTAAAATACCTTAATTTGACTGATAGTCGAATACGAAAAAATTAAGTAAAAAGTCGTAATCATTGAAGAACAAAATATGCATGACGATGCATTTCATTAACTTTAATAAAATATATTTCCTTATTGCTAATATTTTTTCAGTGTTTCTTTTTTCCACCAACTCATTACTGATCGTATTTTATATTTAATTATTCTGGTCAGTAAATTAAATAATTATCGAACCACTTAATAAGTAAGTAAAAAAGAGGAATAAATAAATTCGTAAAGTCAAATAAATATTATTCATCAGTTTTCTATCGACCGATTCAGTTTCCTATGATTTGATAATGTATGATTTGGCGAAATACCGAATAGAAATCGAATATTTTGTCTTTCATGCTTTAGGAAAATATAAGTTTTAATAAAGGAAATGATAAAATAAATTTTTTAAAAGAATTGGTAATAGAATTTAAAATTTGATGAATTCATTAAAATTACATTTACTTGTTGAATTCAAAAAGCAGGATAATAAACCATAATAACAGAATACATTGCCATTTAACTTTATGTTTCACTTTTCTATAGATTAAATAAAATAACAGCATATAATAAAAGAGCAAAATTGAGACTATCATTTCCAAATTACATTTAGTAATTCGCTTTTTTAATTAATCTTTACTTTTTTTTTCCTGCTGCATCAAAAAGATTTGAAGGTGCCCCCAAAATTTTAATTAATACGTTGTTTCCATCGTGGCAAAGTTCTTCCTGCTTTGGTTTGTGAACAGAATCAGAAATACTTTCACAAATTAAACATTGAACTTTGTATCTGTATCGTTTAAGCAGTCTTTTCATCCTAGAAATCTATGCGTATATTTTTAAACTAAGTTAAATGCCTGGAATAATTAAATAAACTAATATTATTTTTAACTTCATTTGTCTGTACGATCAAACTATATACAAGTATTTAACAATTCGCTGTCACATTTTTTGTAAAGGAAGAAGTAATGAAGGAATTCATCAAAAGTGAGTTATTTGGTGCCTTCAATTTTATTCGGAAATGAGATTTCTGCCACGAATGTTTGATTTCAAATGTAAAGAAGGGGATAGATTTGCAAGAAACAGGAAAATGGCGTGATGGTTACATGACGCCAATCTTATTTTTCAATGTTATGTAAAAAAAAACTAAATAAATCAGAAATTCTTACGAATTTCACAAATGTTTTCTAAAGGTACGAAAAGAGAGTGATAGGAAAGGAATTTTAATAAATTTGCCGAATGGTTAAACAAGATTTACCGAATGGTCAGACAAGATTTACCGAATGGTTAGACAAGATTTGCCTAACGTGGAAAATTTTTGGGAGGTCATAATGACCTCCCTCGACCTCTCATCCCGGCTCCCCTGATTAGCAGGGGTGAGGAAATAGGATTTTTTTGCTTTCCATCTATCTGATTGATTTTTGTATAACCCGAAAGGTTAACAAAAACAAAATTTAAAAAAAAATAATCAGGAAAGTTATAATTAATTATCTAACGTTAATGTTTTATTTATTTATTTTTTAACTAATATCAAGGGTTATTTAATTCTTTCTTTGCCTTCAACATCTGTGCTTATGTGACATGTGTGTGACGGCAGACTATCTTTCTAATCTATATTCAACGAGATTTGCCTATTACTTAATTATTTGTTATTCGATTAGTGGTATCGTGAAAAATTATGTCTTCATCTTAGCTGCAAATTATTTCTCATTTTCTTACATTTAGTAGGTTTATTTATTGCGTAGTATAAAAGGACAGTAACAGCTCATTGTGATCAAGGGGCTCATGACGGTTAAAAGCTTTTCAATTTCATCACCACCTGCCTGAGTGTGGAAATGTGGTCAGTATTGTGCACAAGCCGTCTTTACTTTAAGCGAGCAAGTTTCTATCGATCTGAAGGACTTCAAGCAAGCCACAGAGGATCGAACCCCAGTTCTTCACAAGAATTTAGGGCAGTGGCGTACATAGACATAGGTGCGTCCCCCTGCAAGAATTATAAATGCGACCTATCTTATACTTAACACAATATTCTGAAAATTATAATATTAGACAAGAACACTATGAAAGAGACATTCGGGATTGTCCAGATGATAAAATTGATGGTTATTATTTTATCAATTGAAAATAACCACGGAAAAACCGATCATTGATTAAGATTTGGCTCGCTCAAAAGCTTAAATGCGCAATTCAAAATTTCTGAGTTTTTTTTTTCAAAATATATATATATTATATAAGTTCAAAATGAAGATAAAACAAAGAAAAATTATAGACATATGTAAAAGGGGGGGAAATAACAAGTAAAAAAATAACAAACAACAGTTAAAAAAAAAAAGGATGAAATTTAATTTAAAAAAAAACAGGAAAAAAAAGATATAATCTTTTCATCAGCCTACACGATTACATCCGCAAAAAAGAGTGCTTTCTGATATTGTATCAAAAGCAAAATGTATTACTACAATAGTGTGAAGAGCACTCAAAAAATTTTTTTACAAAAATTACAACAAATAAAATGGAACACAATAAGAAAAAATAACATGTAAAAACAGAAAATAAAATAAAATAAAAAGAAAAAAGAGTATAACACATAGACTATAAAGCGAGTAGCGAAATCAGATGCACTTACATGGACGGGAAATTTTTCAAGAATGATTTAAAAATGTTTTCGCCACAAGATTGCCAGATTACAAAAAATGAAAACAAAAGCGCAAATTGAGTGTAACTAGAGGGTTTTAAAGTGCCGTTCTTACTGAACTGCTAAAGTGATTTGTTAGTTACCAAGGATGGGCCCGAAATGGATGTGCGCAAGGTAATATTATACTGGATAATTTAAAAAAGGTGACCATAAATAGTTTTAGAAAATAGATGTTTATTTAAGAAAAAATATAAATAGAAAATAAAAACATAAATTGCCTGTTTTGCAAATAACTTTAGCCACGGATTTGCTCGAAATGGATTTGCACATGGAAAAATGATATACATTATCAAAGAAAAAAAATTTAATAGATAATTTCAACACGGATTTGCCCGAAATGGATTTGCCCGAAATGGATTTGCACATGGAAAAATTAACAAAGAAAAAAAATTTTAATAGATAATTTTAGCCACGGATTTGCCCGAAATGGATTTGCACATGGAAAAATTGTATAAATTAATAAAGAAATTTTTACTAGATAATTTTAGCCACGGATTGGCCCGAAATGGATTTGCACATGGAAAAATTATATAGATTAACAAAAGAAATTATTTAGTAAAAGAATTTTTTAGTAAACAATTCTAACCACGGATTTGCCCGAAATGGATTTGCACATGGAAAAATTATACAAATTAACAAAGAAATTATTTAGTAAATAATTTTGGCAATGGATTTGTGCATGGGAAAATTATATAAATTAACAAAGAAAATGTTTAGTAAATATATCCACAAAAATATACGATTAATTCAATGATTTTATATAAAATTTTATTACTTTAGTTGGGTATCCATTGTTTTTTTATCAAATTTTGAAAGAGTTTATAGATTTGTTTTTTTGGGTAAATAAATATTACTACATATTCTTTTAATTCTGTTTATTTCATTAAAAGTGGTATTTAAATAGATGCACCTAGAAACATTAGAATTCCAAGTAATTAGTTTATTAATATTAAAATTAAAATCATTTCTTTTATCGTTTAAATCAACAAAGCAGATATTTTCAACTATTATAATACCCAAATCCAAAAAATTTAAATTAATATTATTATCATGATTACGAAGTAAGATTAATTCCTCAGGGTAAATATCATTTAATAAAATAGTAAAATTTTGGAAATTAAAGATAATTAAGTCATCAATATATCGAAAAACAAGTTTAATACTAACAAGGGAAACTAGGGAAGTGTGACTCGCCAATTTTATAATAAACTAGTGGGATGTATGCCCTATGAGGAATAATTTTAGGGGGAAACATTCGTTTCGGCCCATAGAAGGTCCTGTGAGAGAAAAAAAATAAGTCAATATATAGACAAATCGGTATTTTATTACTTCAATGCAGACTATTAGTTATTGCAATTGTCTCATACTCCAATTAATTTTGTGGTACTTTCACGTGTGGTAATGCATATTTATTGTCAAAATTGATTTCGAAAATTTTATATATCTTTAGTTTTTTAGAAAAACCTGTTAGGTTAATTTTTTTAAAAAAAATTGACATCAAATTTTCTTAATTTTTTTTTCTTCAAAAAACTTTCCAAATTAATTGGAGTATGTAATTGCAAATCAATTAATTAATAAATAAATAATTAACAATTAATTAATAATTAATTAATAATTAATTAATAATTAATAATTAATTTTCTGTTTTGTTTATTAATTAGAAAATTAATTAATTATCCAGTTAATTACAAATTAATTGGATTATGAGACAATTACAATAACTAACAGTTTACNCATAAATTAGTCACCACCTTTTTCTCCTCATGGCAGCGAAGGAATTTTGTAAGAGTCTCCCACAAATTTAATGGATGAGTAATTTCTATCGCTGCTAAGTTCTTAATGTTTCTCTTAAAAATCAGAAGAGGGTTCTACTCTAGCACGCTAGTCATTGAAAATTCTAAAGCAGTTCTTTTCCAGCGATCATCTCACTCTTTTCTCTAAGTTTTATTTAATACTCCAATTTTTATGCCTATATATATATATATATATATATTTCTTAGAGTAATTATACATGTCTTAGAATAATTATATATAATATATATAAAATCGTTAAATCATTGGTGGTGGAACGTAGCATATAATAAAAATATTAGCAACAAAATATTTTTTTGAAGCAAATGAATTAAATACCTGCTTATGAGTCTTTTAAATTAGAAATTTTACTAGGCAAAATGATTTCCCTTGTTCCAAAAATATAAGTTTCCGGCTCTCCTGATTTTGGCATGTAAAATAACGTTCTTTAAAAAGGTGTAAAAAAATTTGTATGCCTTACAATTCAAAACTTTTTTCGACTATTATTAAATAAAATAAAAAATATATATTTACTACTCTCCTGAGCAAACTATTGGGACCATATATCCCACTTTGCCTTTGGGGATCTGAATCCGTTGAAAAAAAGGTATGGATTTCAGAGAAAGTACGTTTTTGTGTCTGTTTTCGTGACGTAAAATATTGTATGCACTAATTAACTAGCATATTTGAGGATAACCAGACGTACCATCAAAATCGAGACCTAGAAAGTGAAGATCCGATTAGATCAAAAATTATTCAGAGTGGTTCTTTTTTTTTTCCCGCACTACAAATTATCCCGTGTGTATAATGTAAATAAATTTTTTCCCTTCCTGTTGCACCTATCAAATGATTGTTTTCCTTCCTTATAAATAATTATGTCCGGTATAATACAAGAGAAATTGAAAGAATTTCGCAAAAAAATGTTTTTAAATATTTCAAAAAGTAAATACGGTGGTCAAATGACGCTTACGATTAATGTCAATGATTGTGACAGCTAAGAGGTAGAGGAAGGTAAGCAATGTTTTTAAAAGATGGGCGCGGAAACCACGTGGGAAGGTTACTTTGGCAGCTTGAATAAACACAAACTGTTATTGGTTGCCTCGTTCTTGTTCGGAAAAAGTCGGAAACATTCGAATTCGAAACAGACCAATTATTTTGCGATACACGAGAGTAACCGAATAGATTCGTGTTCATAACATTCGGCTGACAACGTGCGAGCAACCGAGGAAGAAAACAAACGCTGAAGATAGTTGAAGCGAGAAATTCAGCATCGCCATTTTTAAAACGCGTGGTTTGAAGCTTTTTCGATCGATCATCCACAAAATGAGTATTGCTGCTCTTTTACAAGCAGCTGAATTTTTGGAAAGAAGAGAAAGAGGTTTGTTATGTTATAGCATTATTCTAACAATTCCCGCACCCATTGCATCCGATCAGCTGATTTTGACACATAATGATTAGTTTATGTTTGTTAATGATTCTTCTTCTTTTATTTCAGAAGCAGAGCATGGATACGCTTCTTCAATGCCCGTACAGACTGACATTATTCGCAGAAAGCCAAAATCCAAAAAATCTCAGGGGAACAGGTACAACTAAAATGGAAACACCCATTTTAATAAAATGAAGCAACAAATAACATGCTGCAGTAACATGTTTCTTTGCGATTGTATGCACATAATAATATGCTCTTAAATAATTTAAGTGTGGCAAAGTTGTTTAAATCCCATTCATCTAACGAATTTTACATGGTTTTAATAATCTTATTCAGTTTAGCTATTTAAATTCTTCAGTTTAGCTAACTTTAACATTCTGTTGACAGCTGTTCACCGTTTGTTTTTATTACACGCTTTTGAAGTAATTTTTCTTCAATGCCCATTCAGACTGAAATTGTTTGTAGGAAGCTAAAATCTCAAGGAAACTGGTACAACTAAAATGGTAACATCCATTTAAATAAAATGAAGCAGCAATTGAAATGATGCATTTCTATATTTTTTGCGTTTGTATATTATGTTTATAGATAATTTAAGTGTGATAAATGTGTTAAAATGCACTCATTATTTCTGTTTGTCTCTCTATTTAAGTAATTCAGTATAGTATAACTAACCTTAACGTTCTGTTGACAACTGCTCACTGCCTATTTTTTTCGTGCACATTTAATTTGTTATGTACTGTGAAAGCTCTGTTAATTGTTTTAATTTGGTGAGTCATATTAAGCTTTTTTTTTGCTCACTTTCTATCCAAATTTATACGTGTACAAAATTAGTTAAACTAATTAAGGCATAAGTGACAAATAGATATATTTCTTAGAATTTTTTTTTTGTTTGGTGCTGCACAAATTCTTCTTAAAAATTATAATACCCTCATGTTCTATTCAAATGCTATGTGGTGTGTTTCTAGACAATCAATTATTTATAATTTCTGTCAGGGAGAGCAAGTTTCTTCCATAGTGAAAAAAATTGCTGTGGAAGACTATCTTACTTTACCCAGATGAAAGAAATAGAAAATCTTTTTCATAGAGAAATATATATTTAAAAAAAAAATTAATAGTTTATAATTGCAATCTAGTTATTATATCAAAGTTATTTAATAAAATTTTTACATAAGAAAAAATTATAAGCAACCTATAAATTATCTCAATTAATTCAGCAGGGGTGATTGTGCTCCGGAAAAATTCTGGATTTTTCGCTAACCGTGATCTAAAAGTTTCTAGAAATCCGAAGTCCAGAAGTTTCAAGAAATCATCGATCACATTTATACGTGTATAAAAATTCTTGTATATTTTATTTAAAAATATTAGAACTAGAATTTATACTTGGCATCTCTTTCATTTGTAAATATTTTTTCTGGTAGAATAATAAATATGATTAGAGATAAAAGTAAACTTACACATAATTATTCATTTAAATTATGTTGCATATAATTCATTTAGAATATCATGTTTTGAAAATTTCAATGATTTCAATTTATAAAGATATTAATTTTTTGAATGATTTTACTCCAAGAAATTTTCAGAATTTTTGAGTTGGGGCCACAATCACCCCTGTTTCAGTGTCTCTGAAGAAAATGGTTTCTTGAAAAATTCCAACCTTGATTTCCGATAATTATCTACTATACTAATATTTTATATGAATTTAAAAAATGTACCTAAATTTAGTACTGAACTCCCCAAGCTTTTAAAAACTTAAGTAAAGTACTATAGATAGGTATATTATTTTGAAGAATTTTTGTTTGATGTTGCAGAAAAAATTCAAAGAAATTGTAAAACTCTTTATTGCTATTCTAATATTATGCAAGACCAGAATAGTCTGGTTGGTAGGGTGTTGGCCCCATGTCCAAGAGCTCGTGAGTTTGATCCCCGCCGGCCGAAGACTCTCCATTTACAAAATGGTCACTGGTGCATGCTAAGTCTCTCTGGTTCTCTAAGTCTTCCAAGTTCCCATAACAAATCAATACCTTTAAGTGTACTGGATCGGAGATTGATCATGCTCTAGTTCAGGTCAAAATTACAATCTGCAGATGGATGGATAGTGTGTGAATGTGTCGTCCTTGTAGAAGGGGCAGTGATGTATTTGTGTGTCAGAAGTTGAATTTTTGGCAATAGATGGCGCCACTGTAAATAAGACGAAACGCACCCCCTTGCCTTAAAATTGTCTTGACAGTATTGAAAAATGGCATGCAACAACAAATATTATGTAACGTGTTTCCAGTTAACCAATTGTTCATAATTTCTGATAGTTGTATACTGAAATATTTTGTGTGCATTTATAAAAATATGCCTTAATATAGTAGCGAAATTTCCCAAGTTTTTAAAAATCCTTGTTTTTCCATAATTTCATTGCTTCATAAGGTATTAATCCCTCTAAAAAAGTAAATTAAGTACGCTAGACTTTGTAATCTGCTAACTAAAAGACTAGAGACTAAACTAAAAACTTTTTTAAATTAAGCACTGAATAAAGGACAAAATTGCCTTCATTTTTTTAATTCATCAATTTTAGTAGTTTTTAAAGTTTATTTTCATAGTTGGATTTGGAAGAAACTTAACTTCTTCTCGAACAGCTTTTTTCAACTTAGAATTTGCAAATCTTTCTATTGTTATTGTTAGTTGTGTGTATGCATCTAATAATAAATAAATGAAAATTTGAATTGGCAAACTTTTATGGTGGATAAAGCTGATACAAAGAAATGTGTTTCTTCCCGTTATCAGAAGTAAGAGAATTGTATAATTTTCGATCATAAACAATGAAATTTTTAAGTTCTGATTAATTTTTTAACTGACATGTTTATACCAATAACATGCTTAACCAATAGATTAAAGACCAAGTAAGAATGGAAATTTTTGAGGGTAATTATGAAATAAATCATAAATTTATTCATTTTGCTAATAATGTGAACAATCAAGAAGGTGTCTGTTTAATTTATTGGAAATAGGATAGACGTGATAACTAGAAGAAATTAAAAATGACTAATTTTTTTAGCAATAGGTTTTATTTATAACTTAAATTTAAACAAATTAAATTTATAAGACTAGAAATTTTACAAGATACTTTTTTTTAAAAATCTAACTATTTTTCGCATTATTCCTTTTAGTTTTATGCAGAATTTTAAAATTCATATTATTTAAGAGGTGGTTCAATTATTTAAACTTAACATTATTTGGTTATTAAATTAACATGCTATTTGTAATTGAAAATACAGTATGAGATTTGTTGAAGTGTATTTGTTTAGTATGTAGTTTTTTAAGTTAGTTGTATTTGTAAATTTTGATTATAAGGTTTCAACAGTTCTTTATATAATTATAAAATATAAGGTATTATTGTACTCATTTCCATAAAATATTGAAGGACTACAGTTAATTTAATTTCTTAAAAAATAATTAGATTAAATTTTCATTCCAATAGTTGCTTTTTAATTTTCATATATTTAAAAGTGTTGGTTAAATAGCTCGGAAATCGATTGACTCGGAACTAGATTGCAATTCTTAGCTTTTTAGAGGATATATATATGTATACAATGAAACCTCACATTATGGACACTCCTACAAAATGGGTGCCTCTTTTTATAAACATATTTTACATTCCCTGTAAATCTTCTATGAATAAACCGTTGTGTACCTTTCCCGCAAAGCGGACACTCGTTTAACCGGACGCGGACAGTCATTTATGCTCTGACATGTTATTTTCTTTCTCTTCAAACTGGACGTTAATTTTTCTGATTTTGAGGGGGGGGGGAGACCATTTCTGCTTTAAATTCTAAGGGAAATATGCAATGGTCCTTCATTCTTAAAGCATGTAAATTTTTTGGCTTAGCCGCAAGTAAAAATATCAATCATTGTCCTTCCTTTGTCTTAGCAAAGAAAGGATGCTGGTCATGCGAAGTGTTTGAGGCTTCAGCATCTTTTCATCTGGACAATACTGGCTATGAGACCCCACAAGTTGGTATGGCACTTTAAATGCCCTTACCCACTGAAAATTCCTTTTTACTGCTAATTAATTTGGAGACTGCATTTTTCACAGTTGGGTTTTTTTTAAAAAAGAGAACAGAAATCTAGTGATTGAGGTGTAAATAAATGAAACATTTATTCAGACATTTGACATATGATCAATTGTGAATGTTGAAGACCCCCATAGGGTCTTGAAACTTACGAGTATGCATTGCTGCTTTTTTTTTCCATCATGGGAATCTTCAATAAGGTATCACCACATTTCATATTAAGTGATTGGAAGGTGTTAGACTGGGGCTAAACCTAATAATAAAACTGTCTGAGGAAGTGACATGAAACTATAAGTGCCTATTTGGTATCAGATGGCTAACTTGAATGTCTGTTTAAATAGAAAAAACGTACTCATTTCTCTGTAGCGACATCTAAAATGATGTATAAATATCAAATTTTTTCATAGATTCTTTTTTGTATTGAAAAATAGTATTTTTTAACGTTAAATAAATATAACTGTAAATAGCTATTGTGGATTATTTATATATCTGGACAATACAATAACTCTAAAAATGGTGTTAAAATTTATTATTAGTGTATCCTTCCTGTTACTGTACAGCTCTCATAAGCAGACAATTTTTTCGGTCCCATCAGTGTCCGTTTAACAGAGGTATATATATATATTTGTTTGATTTTTCATTTTGAAAAAGAGTTTCTTCCACTTGTGTTAGAAATCGATTTTTCCTCTTGAGCAGTTTTACCATGGGAAAGAAACTTGCCATTCCTGCTTTATTGACTAGTTCATTGTTTTCAATAATGCTTAAAAATTATATATTAGTTCTATTCAAAAATCTAACATTCGTTGCCATGAAATATTGTAGATAAAATAAAATGACAAGTAGATAGATTTCATTATTAGATTTCCTCCTTTGGATAAGTAAAATGAATTTAATTGAAGATAATATATATTGTAGGATTTTTTTTAAACTTGATATAAAATTCTTCACATTAGTTTCTGGTGCTATTTTCTGTTGTTGCATTTTTTTTTTTTTTTTTTTTTTTTTTTTTTTTTTTTTTTTTTTTTTTNTTTTTTTTTTGGTTTTAAAGAAATATTAATTCTGATCCTTACATTCTGAACATTAGTATATCTGCGGCAAAAAATTAAGATACATGCTTTGTTGATTAATAAGAGATCCTTTTTAGAATGACTATATATAGCCACTTAAGGTTACATGATTTCCCACTCGGTATTTTCCTCATGTCCATTGCCATGGTTTTGGCAAATCTTGCTTTTATCTCCACTCCAGTATATATTTCTACTTCTTGCTCACACATAGAGAAAAAGCATGATTTGAACAAACCATAGTGATGGTAAAGTGGAGTGTGGAAAACTTGCCCAACCTTTTTTTTCTTCCAATTCCTATATATTCGTCATTCGGGTATCAAAAGGGCAGATATGTTGACCACTTTTTTGGCTCCTTGACGACCATGCTTCATGCCTTGACGACCTCTTCTGTTTACGAAGAGTATACACTTAATAAATGCATCACCATAAATATTTCTTAATTTATCTACGTTAACAGGTGCGCAATATGCAAACAATATATGTTTGGAGCAGAATGTACAGTGTGTCAAAAAAAGTAATAAGGACCACCGTGAATAACTTTTGGATCTAATGATCGAATCTTCACGTTCTAGGACTCTCTCGATGGAGTGACTTCGAATATGCTAATTATAAGTGCAGATGATATTTTAAGTTAGGATGTAACGAATAGTGATTTGGCCAAAAACTGAATGTTCAGTAAAAAAAAATCGGCCAAATACCTATTATTCGGCGACTGAATAGAAAATTTTTTTATAAAA
Organism: Parasteatoda tepidariorum; assembly: GCF_043381705.1. Taxonomy (NCBI): domain Eukaryota; kingdom Metazoa; phylum Arthropoda; class Arachnida; order Araneae; family Theridiidae; genus Parasteatoda; species Parasteatoda tepidariorum. The sequence goes on from NC_092214.1 coordinate 3,559,741, forward strand.
ATTATTAATAAGTTTTATTACTGATTCTATGTATACATACATATATTTATATGTGTGTGTGTGTATACATACATATATTTATATGTGTGTGTGTGTATATATATATATATATATATTGAGAGAGAGATAGTTTTGAAAGTATAAATATAAATAGTTTTATGCTTATATAAGTTTAGTCATCATTGAAAAATAATCAAAACTTAGCTATGTCATAAGTATGAGGTAAAGGAGAGAAAAAACTATAATAGAATTATTTCACATAATAAAGCTAATTAGAAATATTTAAGATAAATAAAAAACTGAATAACTGTTATTTTAAAAAAAAAGCTAATTAGAAATATTTAAGATAAATAAAAAACTGAATAACTGTTATTTTAAAAAAAATATTAAAGTGGTAAAGTTCAAAAAAAGAAAAAGGGAAATTGAAAAAAATATCTTAATTCTTAAAACAAAACTTTAATGCTAAAAATAATATTTTCCATAAAAAAAATTTTCATAAAGCGTTGAAAGATATAGTCTATCAGAAACGCTTTTCAAAATGCAGTGCTATTATAAAAAAAATTTATGTAGAAAAGCAAAAGAGAAAAGAGAAAAATCGATCTTAATTTTTGAACAAAAATTTTAAGGCTAAACACTTTTTATAATCACCGTATTTTCTGAAAAAGTGAAGAATAAAGTCTAATAAAAACCCTTCTTATTGCCGTGTTATAATAAAATCAAATGTTTTTAAAAAGAGAAAAACAAAAACCGCTTTTAATGTTTGAAAACATTTTAGCGTTAAAAATCTCAAACTTTTTCACTTTGCTGTATTTTTAGAAAAAAAGGACCATAAAACATAAATGAATAACGTTTATTAGAAACGCTCTTTAAAAACTCAGATAAAAAGAAAAGTTAATTAAAAAAAGCAAAAGTGAAATAAAATTTTTTTTTATTAGTTCTGAAATGTTACATTAACGTTGATAATCACACTTTTACTTGTTTATTTATTTTACCGTACAGGAAAAACGTGACAATAAAAAAATTCAGATTATAAGAAACGCTCAGTTAAAATACCAAACTAAATCAGTACAAAACTTAAGGTTTAGTATAAAGTAATCTAGTTTCAATTTTCTATTTGACTTTTAGTTCATAAATTAGCAAGTTTTAGAACTTAACAAATATGTGTAAAAACTATTTCAAAGAATGTATAGTTAAATATACGTTTTTAGATTATTCTTTATTAAATCTGTTCGAACTCCTCCTAAAAAAATATTTATCCGAACATTCGACCCAATGTTTGGCAAAAAGGCTGAATATTCATTGCATCCTTAATTTTAAGTTACAAAATCAGACAAAAAAGTGTACTTTCACTGAATTAACATACCTTTTTTTGGCAGATTCGGATTTTTGACCCCCAAAATATAGGGTAGCCACACTAGTTAGGTTAAGAGAGCGCTCCAAAGTATTAGAACCATATTTCCCAGATTGCGGCTACCTCTATATTTAGGGGGTCGGAAATCTGTTTAAAAAAAAGCATGTTTTTGTGTCTGATTGTTTGCACTTGGTAATTAGCATATTTGAGGTCACCCTCTCAAGCCATTGAGATAGAGTCCTAGAACATGACGATCGGATCATTAAATCAAAAGTTATTCAGGTTGGATTTTAAATTAAACAAGGTTCCATTTTTTTGCAATTTTAGTTGGCGAAATGAAATAATTAATCGCTTAAAAAAATGTAAAATTATTTCTAGTGAGAGTTGTTTATTTTTAGCGATTCCCACTGAAAATTTGTAATTATCATTTGTCCTGTTCTAGAACATTAGACATTATTAACAAATGTAAATAATTTTATGCTCAATATACCTAAAGTGTCAGACTAATGATTCTTTAGAAATTGTTTAAAAAAATGTCAAGAACAGCAAGTCAGCAAGTGTTCAGAGATTTTTTTCTCACATAAAAAAACCCTTTAATGGGAAACAAAAAAGTAACTTAACGAATTCTTTGAAATAATTTGTTAAAGTTTCGTTTGAAAAAATTTATGGTACTTTCAATATAAATAGTTGAAATTGTGACTTATTTAGCTGTAATAATTTTTAACGTGAGTTGCAAAGAGTTATTGACAGTTTTGGTGCAATTAGAAACAAATGTAGGCCCAGAATGTGCATACCCAAAGAATGTGCTCAAAATGAAGAAAACCTCAGAATTTTGATCACTATTCTAAAAACATATGGCATAAGGGTAAATTGTAATGGGCAAGAGTAGTCGGTGCTTTTTGCCATGTGGTGACTAAAGGAAATATAGTGGCCACCAATGAAATCTATCATTTGCCACTAGGGGTGAAACGAATAGTGATATAGTCGAATATTCAGCGCCCGAATGGCTACATTTTTTTAAAAAAATCATTATTAAATATTTTACAAAAATAAGTTTAGTTGTTGATGAAAGTTAATCAAAACTGATCTATATTATTGGTATAGGGTAAAGGGGGAAAAAACTATAATATTTATCCATTCGAAATATTTAAGATAAATAAAAAATTAACAGCTGCAAAAAAATGAAGTTAAATTGAAAAAAAGAAACAGAGGAAATATATATACATATTCTATTGGAAACGCTTTTGAAAATTACATGCTATCAGAAAAACTCCCATCAAAGCAAAAAATTATGTATAAAAGTGAAATAATAATGGATCTTAATTTTCGAAAAAAATTAGTATTTTTTCTGTAGTAAGTTCATAAGTTTTCCAATTTCTGTATTTTCAAGAGTGAGTGAAGAAAAAAGTAAATAGAAACTCACTTAAGTCTAATAGAAACCCTCTAATTGCTGCATCTTAATAAAAACGTCAATAATAAAAATAAAATAAAAATTTAAAAAATACAAAGCTGGATAGAAGCCAAATCAAAATAACATTCATTACAAATATTCTTTAAAAAAATGCTGTATCATAATAAAACCACTCATAATAAAATGAAAAGTTAATAAAAGAAACCAAAGAGAAACAAAAAATAGTTGTTCTTAGTTCTTAAAATATTACTTTAACATTGAAAATCAAAGTTTTTTATGTTACCGGTTCTTAATGTACAGGAAAAAAGTGACAATAAAGGAATGAAGTCTCAGAAACACCGTAATAAAATGCCACATTATAATAAAAACAGCTAAAACAAAACAAAAAATATTCTCAACCTACATAACAAAAATCTTTTAAATTGTTGACTAAATTGCATTTAATACATTTTTAAAAAAAGTATATAATTCGTGGTTCAGTATAAAGCAATCAAGTTTCGATTCTTCAAATTTCTTTTTCTTTTTTTTTTCATTTGTCTTTCAAAACATTAACTTGCAAACTTTAGAACTTAACAAATTTGTGTAAAATCTATTTCTATTAATGTATTGGGGGAGAGGAATACCATTTTAGATTATTATATATTAAACCTATTCAAATCCAAACAAAAAAGGAAGGAAAAAATACTTTATGAAATATTTGGTCGAATATTCGGCAAAGGGGCTAAATTCCATATAGTAGCTGAATATTTGTAGCGTCCTTATTTGCCACGGCCTCATTTTGACATTTGACACCCCATCCTATTCTCACCATTCCTTAGTTCCTGAAAATGTGCACCTGCATAATGCATGTAAAAGAACAGTTATTTTTTATAACTTCTGTTTTTTTTTTTTTTAACTGTCTCACAAGTTATATGATAATGAATTTCTTATAAGAAATCTTTAAACAGGCAATATAATAAAATTCAAACTCAACTTTTTTTTAGTCTTATTTAAATGAAAATTCATTTCGTGATTATGGGCTGATATAATATTCTTTAATGATTTTTTTTTCAGATATGGCTAACTTTGTTTTCTATCGAGGCCATAAAGTAAAATTAATAATTGACAAAAAGAAACTCCTCAAAGAGTAGGCTGATGTTTGATTTTGTTTTGTTGCTGAAAGATTAAATGGGATTAAAAAAAGCAGATGCAGTAATTTGTCTTTGGCGCACCTGTACCAAATGACAATGAAACAGGAATTGGAATGACAAAATATTAAATACCCCTTTAAAAGTAATATTTCCAACAAAAAAAAAAGCTTAACAATAAAATTAGAAAAGAAAAAACGTAGCAATGAATGAATTATAAGATTTATCTGAAGAAAAAAATATTAAAATCAAATGCATAAAGTTTAAAAAAAAGAATGAACAATGAAAGAATAAATAAAGCTGAGAGCAACAGTTGCAGAAATTCTAACCTTAATATTTTTGGTTTAATTTCCAGAGTTAGTTATTATATTTCATTCTGACATAGAACTTAAAAATTGATTGTGAAAAAAAAAAAACAAGTCTAAAATCCAACCCATTATATATTAAAATCCAACCCATTATATATTTTTTTTAAAATGATGTGTTATAATGATAATATATATATAGTATTTTTATAATAATATAATTTCATTTTTTAAACTAAAAATGATTAATGTATTGAATAAAAATTTCGAAGCAAAATCATTATTAAGGTACTTCAACTGCAAAAAGTGGCCACCAGACAAATCTCTCAGTTTTGCCCTTTAGTAGATCGACAAGAAAAAGGGATAGACTAGCACTTGAGACAGCTGAAAATTATGTAGAAGCATCTTATTGACCTGGTATTGATGCATAATAGTTAGTTGTAAAATTTCATATATTTATATAGATTATTGATCACACTGAAGAGGCAAGCGATAAGTAAAAGACTTATGAGAGTCTGATTCCCATTATTTTTCATTAGCATGCGCACATCACCTTTGCAATTCCTAACACAAAAATATAAGAATTTGTCATGTGTATGTCTCTTTCTTACAGCTTGCCTTCTCACTGTGTGGCCTACTTAAGTAGTACAATTTTCAATAGATTTACTTCAGACTTGACATAATCGATATAGTTTTCATTGCACATAGGGATTGAGTTGAATAGTTTTGAGTAATCCCCAAAAATGTTTTTGTAATTTTTGAACTTTTTTTTTCAAACCACTGTAATTTTATGAAAAAGTATTTTTTAAAATCCTGCGTGCAATGGAAACTATATTCATATAGTTTAAAGAAATAAACGGAATTAAATTTGAATAATTTTTTTTTTAAACTTATGAGTACAGCAAGTTATGAATATTTTTTGAAAAATAAGTTATAAGCATAGTATTATAGAAGCCCTAATTTTTTTATTTGTAATATGATCTAAAATTTTTGTGATTTTTCCAACAAAAAAATTTTTTAAGTTAACTGGACGAAAAAATATTATTTATTGAAAAAAGAATTGAAGAAATTTAAATTCAAAAATTATGTTATATGCCATAAAACAAACTAAATAACAAAATGAATGATTAAGTCTTTATAGTGTATCAAGTATGATATTAATCTACTTCCAGTACTAGAGACAATTACCCTTGATTTGATAGCACATAAAAGCAGGAGAAGTATATAAAAAGTTCTTATCTTTCTACTCCCTCCTCAACACTAGATCATACTCTACTGTTTTTCACAAGAGAATCCTTGTATTTTGCTACTACTTAACAATAATCCATATTTAGACTATTTTCTTTTCTTTCCTTTTTTTTTTGTATTAAAGAAGTTGCGAAACTTTTTAAAAGAATTTCAGTTTTTATTTTTTTAAATGTTTTTTAACTTAAGTGCAGGAACTATAGAATAAGCGTCCTTAAATTGCCCGTAATTTTAGAGGCAATTTTGGAGTTCCTGCCCTATAAGCACAATCACTGCAAAATTTATTTTTCAAAAATCTTTTTTTACAGGCTTTTACTGTGCTGTTCCTCCTTAATCTATATTCTTATACATTTAAATTTTAAGTATGTGCTTCCAGTCCCTAACTTTGCAGATTTTTGAATTTTACTCTACATAAATATTATTTTCTTACATAATTTTTATTCATTTTAGATCTACTCATAATGAATTGGAGAAGAACAGGTAAAGTTTTAAGCTGTTTAGAAATGTGTATTTTGATTTTTTTTCAAAATGAATCATGATTTATGTTTTATAGGCGAGCACACTTAAGAAATTGTCTTGAAAAATTAAAGGAGCTTGTTCCCCTTGGGCCAGAATCGAGTCGACATACTACCTTAGGTCTCTTGACCAAAGCCAAAGCATTTATTAAGGTCAGAATATTATTATTACTAATATAGTTTATTTGTATTTTTGCCTCTATACTCAAACATGATAAACAACTTAAAATTTTATTTTTTCTCCTAAAAAATTTCTAAATAACTGAACTTAATGCTGGAATGAAAATATATATATATTTATATGGTGTCGCATTAAAATAAGGAATACTCCATCTCTGTCTATGCTGTTTATTTTAAACCACAAAATGAGTCTGCCAGCGTTCATATAATCTAAATCAAGATTATAAGATTCATATGTACAGTAAACAAAAAAATATATCACCCTGAATAACTTCTATTCTAATGATCGGATTTTCCTGTCCTAAGTGTCAATCTTAATGGTTCCTGAGGATGACCTTAAATATGCTAATTATGTGGTGCTAACTATTAATTAAATTACAAAATCGGACACAAAAGCGTACTTTCTTTGAATAAATATCTTTTTTTTATGTACTTGCTTTCTTTACCTTTTAAATATAGGAGGTAGCCGCAATGTGGGAAATATGGTGCCCATAGTTTGGTCAGGAGAGCGATCCAAAGTTTGGACCCTTTAATGTTAATTTCACTATTTGAGTTTTAAGTCATATTTTTGAAAGTAATTAAGTAATTCGAAAAAAAAAATTTTGGCCCCCACTCATAAAACCTGTTTATCCTAAGATAATTTCAAGCAAATAATAATTTTTTCTTATTTAATTTAATTTAATTATGGATGAAAAATCTTCTGATATATAAATTTTTTCATACCATATTATTCTATGTATTTTTGTATTGCAAAATCTAAAGTTTCAACAGTTTTTACTTAGTAGAAGCAGAGAAAAATTCCAATGAATTATTTTTAAGAAAATAATTTGCCGACAATGAAGAAATATTTAGATGGAGCAATTAATATTTAAATGTAGATAACCTACAAGAAAGTTCACTTACACGTGTGTAGGGTAAAATTTCATACATATTTTTTTTGCTAATAACCAATTACTAATGCTTTTTTTTTTAAATTATAAAATACAATTTTCTGTTTTAGTTGTCTGAAAATCTATTCACAATTTAATAAAGAAATTTGAACATTTTATTGAATAAAATTTATTCAAAGAATGTTGAGTTATCTATTAAAAGCATGGTTCTGATAGAATGTGATTATGCATCAGCTTTTTTTAATTTTACTTTTAGTTTGTTCTTTAAATAAGTGATATAATTTTAATAGTATACAAACATATACATAGATTTAGAACAATATATTTATTTCTTCAATTTATATTTTATAATTATTATAATGAATACGTAGTCAACATTTTTAAGCATCTTAAAATTTCTCAACATCTTATATATAGTCTCAATCTTAGAATAAATTTTTTAATTATCTGTCCGTGTATGTTTCGCAGAATTATTTTTACCAACTATGTAATTAAATTTTAACCTTTTTCAAAATCTTATTCTTTACGCAACCAGGTATATTATTCTATACCATTCATATACTAATAAATTGTTTTAGCTCTTTAATTTAGGTTTTGCTTTAATGTAAAATTCCTTTTTAAATTATTGTCAAGTTTTTATCAAAAGAATACTTAGAATTATTGCCAGCTAGCTAAGAATTAAATCTTGTTAAAAGAAATTAAAAATATTCTGCTAATCAAAATTATTCAGTGCAAAACAGCTGACTGTTTACTAAGCATACTATTTTTTTGAAAAATGAAGATAAATTATTGTTTGTCTTTTTTAATATTTCCTATTTATTTGAGTAATGAAAAGTAAATGTGTATATGGGCATAGCGAAGAAGACAACAGTTTGCTTTGTTTTTTAAATGAACAAAAAACTATGGATTTACAATTTTATCTTGATGTTCAAACTCTCCCTCTAACTTTAAGAAAGTTGCCCTTTTAAAAAAGATAATATTGCAAAAATTTGCTTAAAATTTTTTTTATATTATTTCTCATTTTAAGCACAATTCAAAGGAAATATTGTTATGTCTGTTGTATAAAATGCTCGATATGCCTTATTTTGTTAAAGAGCACATGCTAAATAGAAAATTATTAAAAGATTCCAAAACCGTGCTAATTTTAGAGTTTCTTTAATGCTGAAATAAAAGATTTTTGAATAAAAAAAAATCTTATAGATGTAATTAATATGTTAGCAAATAATTTTAATATACTTTTTTTAGAAATTATAAATAGAAATTGTTCTTTTATTTTGCCCTAAAAAGACAAGAATGCTCATGTTCCTTTTATGTTCAATTGAAATGTGACAATGATTTAATTAACCCTAGAATTGTAATCTGTTTGGTTGTAACATTTAATTGCTTGAAACAATTAAAATCATTAGAAATTAAACTTATTCTTTTATTTCGTTTAGAGCGGCAGGAAAAATGCGGAAAAGTAGTTAAAAGCCACGTTTACCCTCATACTTACTATTTATACATTTAATCATATAACTTGAGTAATTTAAGTTATAAAATAAAATAAAGGATAAAATATAAGCCCTATTAAAATATGTCCTTTAGCTACACTAAAGCATATCTATAATAGAGTTTGGATCGATAAATAAAAAATATATTTTCCATAAGCTTTGACTAGTGTGAAGACATTAACTTGTAAATAATTGACTTTGTAACTTCTGAACTTAAATTCCAGGAGAGAGAGGTCATTCCATTGTCTCATTCAACTTTTGAAAGTTCAATTGTAAATGAAGTTGTTTAACGTCCTATAAATGTTTTTCAGAGCTACAGTCAAAGAATGAATAAATAAATAAAAATGTACTGCTTTGAAATTTTTAGAAAGTTTGATGAATTATATATTATGTTTTTTTTTAATTGAGGAGCCATAACCATTATCTTACATAAAGCTATTTTTAATATCACATTAAATATTTCAATTTAATGTACTGTGTAATTAAATGAATAATCCCCAGAAACTAAGGCAGGAAGATAAAAGTTGACATGTTTGAGCACTCACAAATTCACGTCACGAGTCATTAACAACAAGCAATTCCTGAGAATGGCAACGTTTGAAGCAGATGTTTAGCGCGCTCTAAAAACTAAAGGACTCGTTTAGACTAAAGGAACTAGTCCAAAGTATCCTTTTCGTTTAGTACAAGTTTTTGAAGTGTGGAAGTCAGTGCTAGAGGAAAGGTGAAAATATTGCCACAAAGTATTTAACATGTTCTAAATATCTTCTCTCTATCTTAGGTGAAACCTCTATTGTCCAAGATAAAAATTTTCCTTCTCGAGATAATCAACAATATTTTTGAGAAGATGTCCAAATGTGCTCATAATCTTTAATATGAATATGTCAAACTTGAAACAAATAATTTAGTAGTGCTTCCTTTTTACAAATAACAAAATCATTTTCTCAAACTTCAAGCAACCAATTGCATGTATTAACAACTGGGGAATATGCAACATTTCATGAAAATGTGGACTATCGTATATAGCACAAATAAATTAGCACTCAAACATCGACTGAACACAAAGGCTATGTCAACAACCAAGGACTCCACCATTTATTCATAGTGAAACTTTGCTGGTTGGATTCTGGTGCCATCGATTGGTACAATTTTTTCTTCACCTCATATCAACCATAAGTATATTTCAGTAGTTGACTAGCTTTTCGGGAGAGTTACTACATCATCAAAAACTCTATTGTGAATGACCTTACTGCGGTAGAATATTTGTTTAACATTAGGAAATCATTAATTTTTTAATATTGTTTTTTTACTCTTTAACACTAGAATGGCCGAATTTTTTACCCACTTAAAACAACCATTTTGACCATTATAAGAAAATGGGAATATGAATTTGATTTTTTACTCAAATATTTAAGACTGTATATGCTTTTTTTACTATTATATAGTTTTTAAACCTACTCCTGCAGTTTTAATTCTTTGTCAAAAACCTTTCAAAACATTTGACTATCTTTTGTGACAGACAGAAGCTGAAGCTATGCTATTGACTAATATATAATGATATATTTTTTCTCATAATTGATTTTAATATCTGCTTTAATTATATCTTTCCAACTTTTGAACTTTATTCTACTCTATTTGTACTATATTTGTGTATGATGGTGCTCCTGGCAAATAAGCTGTTTCTTTATGCTTGAATCTCATCTTTACAATAGTTGAACTTTGTAATGATTTGTCATTTTATAATTTCTATTATAATTTATAATTTATTTTTAAAAATTAGACCCTAGAGGAAAAAGATAGAAAAAACAAAGAACAAAAAGAGCTTCTTCTGGAACAACAAAGAAGATTGAGACGACGCTTAAATGAGCTGGGTCGCTTTAATGTTATAACAACGCACAAAAAAAGACAAATTAGCGAATGCAGCTCTGGGACTTCCTTATGCACCAATTCATCTGCTTCAGATACTGGTAAAATTTACAATTCTAGCTAATTTATTAATTTGATTTTGTTTAAATGATCAGTTGTAATCGATAGTTAATTTTTTCTCCCAATAATTTAACAATGTACAGAAAACAATAATAATTATTTTTTTAAACACATTTCTATTCTTCTTAGCAAATTGTGAATGATGCTAGACTTTAATAGCAACTAAATGAGCTGTTACTTGTTTTTATAAAAAATTCATTAATATCTTCTGTCATAAGTTTGTCGATACCTTCCAGGCCACATGAGGAGTAAACCAGTCCTCTTAAAGTGGGATATTATCAGTCTTGCTGTGTAGCATAGTGTGCTGTTTTTTGCACTTTGTGATGCTAAGCATCACTTTTATTGCGTACCTTATCCTATTATTTGAAAGTAATATTGGTTTACAATTTTAGAGAATTTGTCAAAATTGTTAAAAAAGTTAGTACTAATACATATAATTATTAATAATTTAATAAATACTAACTATAAGAAACTAAAATTGTTAGTAATTGTCCAATTTAATCTCTTCGAATCCTTAGGTGTCCAATTTTTGTACTGCTTTGCTCAGGTTAAGCAGTTTATCCTTATCAGAGATGTCAGCTTCTACATTTTCAAATGCCCTATAACCAGCATTCATTAGTTTTAAGCTTTAGAATACTATCTCAGTTTGTACTTTTTTTCAATGGTAACTTTTATATAATACTGTAATATTACATCAATCAGCAAATTCAAATTGTGACAATTGACTGCTGTTACTTATCAAAATTTAAGGTTTTGTTTACTTTAGACATCTTTGTTTATACTTTCATAGCTGCCAATTCTTCAGCATTTTCTAAATTTGTGTATTAATTTTTCTCTCCACGTTTTGTCAATCTCAAATGTTGTTATATCACATTAAGTGTTTTATCTTGATCAAAAAATTTGATGGAAAATCTGATTTTTTGCAAATACAGCATTCAATTAGCAAAACACTCCTGTAATTATTTCTTAACTATCTTGGAAATGTAACTATAGCCAAAGATTTGTATATTTGTTGCCATTTGTAATGAAATTGTCACGACTAGTCATTGTCATCATAAAGTGATAATTCTATTGTGCGATTTGAAATTCACATATCATAATATTATCATATCAAAAAAGGAACTGAGATTTTAAAAACAAAACAAAAATCTGTAGCAGTAGCTGTCGGAAATGCCATCAATAGATCCATTTGGATTTTTAACCCTGAAAACCCTATCCTAGATGTGCCACTGTTTGTGTCTGATTTCATAACCTTCGTCCACTCTTATTAATCAGCATATTTGTGGTCACCCCCTCCAGACATTAAGATTGAGATCTCAAGGATGAAAATCCAATAATTAAATCAAAAGTTATTCATGGTGTTCTGTTTTGGGTTTTTTTGCTCACCGTACTTCTTAAATAAGTCTTGATTACGGGATGTGCAGCGTTTTTAAAAAGTGCTTAAAGGTGCTTATTTTTGGTTTACGTTTTTTAAAAGCCCTTAAAGGTGCTTATTTTATACGGGGTTTGTAAAAATTGCTTAATTTTTTATCTTTTAAAAAAGAGATTTTTTCTTTGCCTTTTCGATTTTCGTTTTAAATTACACAAAATTCATGATTTTTACAATTTTCTCTGCAATATTTATCAGGAACTAGTTATTTTATCATGATTATCTAAAGTTTTTGAATTTGATTGATTTTTTGTTTATAAATTAAGAACTTTAAACGATAGAAAAAAATAGTTTTTATTATTGTACAGATCCTAATAAGGATTTTTTTTTTTTTCGAAAGTGATTACAATTATTTTTTGAGTGCTTAAAAAGTACTTAAAAGGTGCTTATGTTTTGTTGAAAAATCTGACTATGCACCCTGGATTAGCTTCAGTTTGTAAAATGATCTCTCAACTGATGCTAATGTTACTGGCAAAGTCAGAAATGTGAAGAAAAAAAAGCGATACGCATATCTAGGAAAAGAGGATAAAACATTGTTCTCAATCATCAGAAGATGAGTTACCTCAATTTTTGTCAAGTTTCTCTCTTTTATATCACTTGACAAAATGTTTCATTAACAAATAATTTCTGATGCAATTGAGCTTGATTCTTTTCACAAAATTTAGTAATTGATTCTAATTACTCTTTATTTGTGTACCCAATTAAAGCTTTGGCACTGAAGAACTTGGACATATTGTTGATTGAGGACATATTCTGAAATCTTATGAATTTGGTTCAATTAATACATCAATTATCAACATAAAACTCAACTTTTGTTTGTCTTTTACTGGGCAATTATACATACATCTGCAAGCTCTTTTGTTTCATTGACTAAACTATCAAAAGTCATAAAAAAATTTTGAAAAGTTGTGTTCTACTCTAGAAGAAAGCTGATCATTGATATTTTCTGCTTTTGAAGTTATATTAATGTTTTCTAATATCTTGCTTTGAAATACTAGCATCAAAGTTAATTTAAAGGAAGACATTTATTTCTGTGAAGCAGTTGCTTCTACAATTTTTATACCTTTATTTGATGATAGAATGATATAAGACGAACAGCATGTTGCATAAGTTAACATTCATTGCTATTAAGCAATTTTATCTAGAAGACCATCTAGTAGAACATGATTTCTGAAGTGTTTTTCTACAATACATTTCATAGAACATTCCCAGAGTAAGGCCCATCTGCCTAAACTTTCACTAAAGTAGATGTAAATTATTAAATACAACTATATCAGTAATATTTCCTACTGAATCATATTTAACTAAATTCAGATTGTGCAATGTACATATTATCACATTTCTTTTTTATTCTTGCTTGCAACCTTTCATAATGATTATTCCATTGTAACCTTTCCCTCGAGTGTGCATCGACTAAGCTGGATTTGGTGACATTATTGCACTCTCTTGTGCAACTCTGCTGCATTTTGCAAAATATTCTTAATTTCCGGCTTCATTTTCCACCCTCTGAAATCAAACCGAAAAATCTCTCGATCTTTTTATAATGGCTAATATAATGAAGAAAAGAGTTCTTTGTCAGAAACTAGTTATTTTATCATAATCATGTAATGTCTTTGAAAATTATTTTGCATTTTGTTAATGTATATAGTGCTTAAAAATATCTTTGAGGGCTTAAAAAGTGCGTAAAAAGGTGCTTATTTTTTGTTGAAAGATTTGGCTACACACCCTGTTCTTTCTTTCAGTTAAGAAACTCTGCACCCAATGGTTTCTTTTTATTCATTTTTAATGAAAAACTCTCAAAATATCAAAATTAAATAATTAATGAGTGATTTCTATCGGTTAAAGTGTAAAAAAATCTTTTGAATTTGAACATTTGAGACAAACATGCAGTTAGAAGTAATAGCAAAGTTGCCAGATTGATCACCTTCCCCTGTAATGAAATTAACCAGTTTGTTACCATAGCAGCTTGCAGGGTGCGTACAGACTCCTTATACTCCTTAGAAACTCCTTGGAAATAAAAAAGTCTCCAAGGAGTACTTGGAACTACTTAGATTTCCAAATTAGTCCTTAGAAACTCCTTAGATTATTGCTTTGCATAGATGAACTTACTAAGTCCGCTGATGAATTTACTGTCCAAGCTGGGAAACTAAATGATTTGCAGTGGTGCAAGTGCTGCGCCGATCCGCTCCAATTGTGGAAACATGCTCCAAATTGAAGTAGTTGGCTTAAATTGCTCCAAAAAGGATATTTTTCCCTGGGTATCATGAAGGCACAATTTTGTGGCAACCAAGCTACTGCCATGTGGGTTGCTCTGGATTCAGTGGGAAGGATTCTTGCACTTTCATATGCAACTCTGATTTATTTTGCAAGATATTCTCAATTTCAGGCTTCATTTTCCACTCTCTGAAATGGAACCGAAACTTCTCTCGAACTTTCGGGGACCAACTAAACATTGCCAAATTTTATTAACAAGAGAAAATTTTATTTCTCTTGTTAATTTCATAGTTATTGAAGTGCTATCAACTTCGTCAATGGCAGCCTAATGGCTTTCTTGCGCTATTCTATTTATAGATTAGTACCATGATCTTTGAATTAATTTGAGGGACCATTCACTAAGTACATATTTTCATGTTGATCCTCAGAGCAGTCAAGAATCACAAAGCTTCATAACCTCAAAATTTCCATCTAACCTTTATTCATTTAATTTAATAAAGATAAAAATTAATTGAGTTTCTTAAACATAATAATTTTATCTGAGGGACCATCCACTAATTACATATTGTATATAAACATTGATTTTACTTAATTGATTTTTTTTTAAATAATATTTTTCTGTTTTTTACTTAATGCATTTTATTATTCAATTATTACTTTCAAAATTTTCGGTGCTCTTAACTTGTTCAAGGAAAAAACTTAATAATATTTAGAGGCAAGCATGAAGAGAGGGGCTTTCAAAATTTTAAATGCAGCAAAAAATCTTATGTTTTTCAGATTTGTCATTCAAAAATACTTTAATTTATCTCTTAATGATTTAAAAATGATCTTTGATTTAAAACAATTGATATAAAAATTTTTAATTGATTTAAAACAATTGATATAAAAAATTTTAATTATCACAGATTTGTGAAATATTATGAGTGTAGGGACAATATAATAATTTACTTCTGACAAAAATTTTTTAGCTTCAATACTCATTGTATGTGCATTTTAAAATTATTTAATTTTTTTAATTATTTCATTAATGGAATACTGTACTAGGTAATCAATTTTAATTAAAAAAATTTAGGTACCATTCACTAATTAACATTAGTAATATAAATTTATTAAAGTTTGCTTAATTCTTTACATATTTTTATAAATTCGGTATGATCAATATTAATCTTGTTAATGTTTTGTTGAATATACTATTACAAATAACATTTATTTAAATTTTAAGAAAATTACACTCGATAACCTTAAATAATAGTTAAATTAATTAGAGTTTTGAATTACCTTTTACAGAATTAAATAAAGTAATTATTAATTTAGAAAATAGTATGAGCCACGCAATATTGAATTTATTTAAATTGCTTTTGCAAAAATCTCTTCTTTTTTTTTTAAAGAAATATTTTGGCTATATTAAATTAATTTTTAGGTCTTTTCCAAACTGAGACACCATTGATTCACTTGCTGTATGATGAAATGGTGTCTTTAGTTAAGGCATTGTTAGGGCGTTTTTTAAAGAGTTCTGCTTTTCTTAGTTTGTCAGGAAAGGACTTAAAATCATTGTATGTAGAAAACGCAGATATTTGGCAAAATTCAAATTTAATAGATATTGGACTAGATACCACAAATGTGATGACATCCTTATCTTCAGAAAAAAAATTTATGTATTTAGGTGTCAGGTCTATGGCATGTGCAAAAAAGTTATTAAAAGCATTGCCTCTTGAAAATAGGTTACTGTTGCATCTTAAAGTGTTACATCCTGTAATGAGAATGGAAGACCCTTCTATTAAGGCATCTTTGTTACTAGATGAATGGACGAGGTTACATAGAAAACCAGAAATTTATTCTTCTGACTGAAATGAATATGCACCAATTGATATGTTTTGGAAAAACTATTCTGTGAAGAAAGAAAATTTGAGAAATATCAAATATCCTCTTTTAGCAAAGCTTTTTAAATCTCTTTTGTGCATACCACATGGGAATGCAGATGTTGAAAGAAGTTTTAGTGTGAACAAAAAGCTACTTGACAATAGGGCAAGTTTAAATTCACATAGTATTAATGGTTTGAGACAAGTTATGTCACATATCAACAAAATAGGGGGTTTAAATAACTTTAAAGTTGACAAAGATATGATTACAGTGGCTCGTGCAGCATTTAAAAATTATTCTGCTCGATTAGAGGTTGAGAAAAAAGAAAGTGAAAGGAATGTGAAAACACTAAAACTGAGGAATGCAGATTGAAAGCTGCTGAAATTTATTTGTAAAAAAAATTGAAGGCTTCTCAGGATCTTATAGCCACAGCTGAAAAAAATATTAAAGATGGGTTAAATAATAAAGACATGTCGATTATGGAAAGCGAACAAATCCTCTTATCTGAGGAAAAGTCAAGGATAGCAGAATATTTAACAGCATTGGAAGGTACCAAATAGAAACTTAATTTTTTAATGCAGGGACCTTCATAAAAAGGAAAAATATAAGACATGTTATTAATGAGCGAAATTGAAAATTCTTGTTTTAATTCTTTTTATTACATATGTTCCAAATCTTCGTTTCGCTGCTCCAAAATTGCTTTTTGTTGCTCCTAAGCCATGTTTAGTCACTTGCACCACTGGATATGACTTAGCTGTCAAAATCTAGCAGTTTAAGAAAACTTTTAAAAGAATAAAAATTGAATTGCAAGAGTTAGAGGAAGAAAAATAACAGCAAATAATTTTACATGTTACAAGCAAACTTAATTAATTTGCTGTGATTTTTTTTTGTTTTTTGTATAAAATGCCTTAGATTTTCTTATGTATTCAAATTTAAAAATATAAGATTGGTATGTTTTTATGTCAATCCTTAACATCTGTACTTTAACAAGATTTATTAAAATATATGAAATTGGAAAATGTATTTATGTGTTAAAATGATAACTTAATTTATTTTTCTTGACGAAGTTTGACAAAGTCAAAATTTATTTCAAAAGGGTTAGAAATTAAATTCAAAATATACATTTTTGCAAGTTCCTTATAATAACTGCTTTTTAATTTTTAAAAAAAACCTATCTTTTACACAAAGTTTTTAAATTTTTGATAAGTCCTTAAAATTTTGGACTCCTTGGATACTCCGTGGATTTCTTCTGATCTTTGTATGAACCCTGAGCTTGACTATAGCTGAAATGGAGGTGTACACTGACAAATAATATGCAGCATGTACACAGAAGAGAAAAACGGTGTGTACGATATCAATTATTCATCATGTGGCGTATTAATGGAAATTTCATTCAGAAAGCCTGTGAGTAACACTGAATTAAAAGAAAATAATTATTCAAAATAGCTAAATATTTTTATTTCAACTTATAGTTATATTTTTTCTGAAGGTGCACTCTCAAATCGTGTGTGTCCCACATCGCAGGGTCTGCTATTGAAAAATAAATCTGAGAGAACCAAATATTTGTACGGGGAATTCGTATTCATAAGCCTTCAAGCATTAGCTGATGGTAGCAAAGCGTGGTTGTTTGTAACAAGCAGAGAAACATCCTAAAAAAATAAAACATTAAAGACTTGAAATGTAGCTTACAAAAGTTATACATTAAATTTAAACAAACATTATGAACCAGATATTTACACATGCTTGCAACACGGATAGGGACTGACTAACGGTTTGTGAGAAGTAAACAGTAAGAGCTTAGTGTAGTAACATGTTAATTTATATACATTTATAACGAGCGTAGAAGACCCAAGCAACCTCGTCTGCACATGACGTTATAATTCGATGCATAGAATGTAGCTGCAGTTGTATGATGCCTGTTCCGTAGGAAAATTTAAAAATTCCATGGCAGCTGAGGCATATTATGAGGTGATGTCATCTTTAAATCGTTATCGATTAAATAAAAGTGTACAAGCCTGTAAGTGTGGAATCCAGCAGAAAAAGCGTAGAACTTGATCGCTTTCCCTACATCTGTGGAGGTGTAATTTAAACCACTGTAATTAGGCTTCTGAGGCTAATTAAATTTTTGCATAAAGAAGAATTAGTAACATAATTTGATACTCAAAATTATTTTCATTCTCTCCTTCTATTAAGAAAAATTAATTTGTATGTTTTTATGTACGTTGGTCTATTAGTTTATAGTTTCTCATATTTTTTATAGTTATATTTATTTATAATTTGGTCTATCTTTATAGCTTATGGAACATTTCTTTAAACTGCACCTGTCCTTGAATTATTTGTATCCCATCACTAGACATACACAAAATATGTATTAGTTTATTGTATAATTTAAATTAACTTTCTTTTAAACAGATGAAGTTGATATAATGGGTTATAATAGTAACCAAAGTGATACCGATGACCATAGCAGTATCCAGAGCCTGACTAGTGATGGTGGTGTAGTCATAAGCACCAAACGACATCCACTGGATGAACAAATGACCATCTAACACTGCCAGGTTCCTCGTCCTCCTCCGCTGATTAGCACAATAGACTGTGTCCAGATAGTTTTATTATAAAGGAAGGTCAGTGGACCACACATATATCTCATGATCTATAGTTGACTGGGAAAGGTTGTTGAAATCTTGTTATATTTACTGATCAAATAAGGCAACAAAAATATTAATGAGATATTTAAATTGTATGAATATTTTGCCATACGATTGCTGTTAATGTTCTTAAACAGGACTTAAAGTATATATCTAATAAGTATTTCTTAAGTCTATGTGTTAAGATTACCAAAAGGATGTGTATAAAATATTTAATTTATTCTGGAGTTTTAAACTTTTTAAAAATTCAACTAGTGTGGAAATGTGCATGGAAATATTTAAATAATTTAAGTCCTGTTTAATGTACATAAAGATAAATATTTTTACCATCTGGTCTTTTAAATGCACTTTCTACCAAAGTATTAAAAACAAATGTAGGAACTTTGTCCTACATGTCGAATTATTACCAACAAGATGTGTAATTCATAAGGTTCAGATTTACCCCCATAATCACCAACTCAAGTCGTAGATAGAAAACGTCTTAACTGTGGGCAGTCTGCATCACATACCTGCTTTGCTTTCAGTAATCACCACCTCACCAAAAACTGTTTTTTTTTCCCACACCTCAGTTTGCAATGCTATTTTTTTAGAATTACTGTAATTGATTTGCTTCAATCTCGTGATATTTTCTGATGTGCTTTTATAATTTTCAGTTGGCAACATTGTTTGTGTGAAGTTTTGTTTCTTTTCTACTGCATTCAATGATGCTCCCTAACATTTAAAAACAGGATTTCTTTTTGTAAATCGCGTACAAATTGCATATATTGTGGATAAATTTCTTGAAAATAATTTTACTAAAGCTTGCGCTTATCACAACTACAAAAAAAGGTGTCTTGATACAAAGTAATGTACAAATTCAATGCACTATAATAATTTTGATGATTTGAATATGTTCCAATATTTGTTCTAAAGATGTTAGGATTGTTTGATGATATTCAATGTGAGTAGTTACTAACTTAACAGCTTCGAATTTCAGGGTGGTGGTAGCTGTTTCTCGTGCATTACCTAAACTTGCCTGTCGCTTTGGGCGGACATGCATTGATGATTATGGGGAGTAGTCTCATACATTCCTTTCAAAAAAATTAGGTGCTTACATATGTTTTGTCATGTTGAAAAATGCTTACTGAAAAGATAAACATTTAATGTTTTGATTAACTTTTCTTTAGCATAAAAAGTTTCATAGCAAAAAGAAGAAAAAAATGTGGCAAAAAAATGCTGATCTAGAGCCTTCCATTGTAATTCAGAGTTGACCCTCTGATTGCATAATCCCAAGATTTCTATACATTTCTGGCCAAAATGTCATCTATTTTCAACGATTTATTTTTCTAATATTTGATCAATATATTACGCATTTTTATTACATTTAAATTCTTATAAAATGTTCAAAGTTTTTAAAAATTTGATTTACAATAAACACAATTTCTATTTAAGAATTATGCAGTTAGAGGGTTAAAGACAGCTCTTTAAAAATTTAAGCTTAGAAAAATAAAACATGTAAATATTCTGTAGGGCACCAATTATAAGTTACTTATAGGTGTGTTTTACTCAATACTAAGTATATACACTTATATATACACTTGCTTATTTTCATTTCTATGTTTTTGAAGAGCTGACACATCAACTATAGAAAACTATTTGGAAAAAAACTTATGATTTATTCAAAAAAGCATATTTAAACTTTTTATTGTAAGTGTAGTGTATAACAAAAAGATTTTATCCTACAAATTAAATTACTAAAATTTTGAAGAAAAATTTTTTTTAAAAGAATTCTACTAAATTGAAAATCATTTGAGGGAAAATATGTTTGCAACTTCATATTTAGTAGCTTCATAAATTTAAAAGTAAAAATCAAAATTTGAAGAAGGTTATGTTTTGAGTTATAATAGCATAGTGGTTAAGGTAAGGACTAGGTGGGGGCTCAGATTGATTGATCTGAAAAACATAGACAACTGATTTAGAATACTTGCTACCATTATGCCATTGGTCACAAAATTGTTTAGTCGTTAACCCCTTAGCCAAAACTGACTGTTGCAGAAGTACTTAACTTTTTTTTAATTTCATCATAAGTTTCTTATCTATTAAATTATATTGAACAAAAGAAACCTGATACATATTTTAAGATACTAAAACTGTATATTAAGAATGATAAGAAATTTCTGCTTTAAATATTATTTATTGATTTTAATTTTTTCTTGTTATTTTGTTTTTATTTTTCTTTAAAGACTTTTTAAAAAACTTGTAAAGGGTGCTCTACAACAATTATAAAGATATACATAACATGTTACATCAGGCAAAAATTTAAAGAATGTTTGTGAAAACCAAAATAAATATTTATTATTACAGAAAGTGCATCTTCAATTACTATTTGTGAAAATAGATTGGAGAAGAAAAGAAACTAGAGAAATCTTCATTATTCCCTTATACACCTAGCTTTGATTGAGTTGAAAAAGTTTGGTAGATGTCTAACAATGAAAAAATATCTTTGAAATTAGTAACTTTCTGCAAATTTAGAAAAAAAATTGTTTAAAATATTTATATTATGTTTGAGCATATGATAAGGTTATTTATAAAAAAAATTATGTTTTTAACTAACTCTTATTCTTATACTCAAGTAAACAATCTCTTAAGTATTTTATTGGTCTTACTGCTCTAAAAACTTAACAAATGTTCCAGTAAAATGCATAAAAAATGTAAAAAAGGCATTATGTTTTTTTTTTTAGAAAATTTTAAGAACTTGAAAGCATACTTTATTTTGGCAGAGAAGGCAACATTTATAGACTCGCACAATCTTGCAATATGTGTTTGTTTTGGTTTTTCTTCCATTCCATGTTTTAAAAAAAAAAAAATTGTCCAATATATTTAAAATCAATGTTGAGTTCTGAGTAGTTGTTTTCTTATATCAATAGAAACTCAAAAAAGAAAATTATTTTAGTTTATTTGGCAAAACTTAAATGAGTTCAATTGAAAATGTTAGGCACAAAAGATAAAGCATTTAAGACTCCTGTGATATTCTTATTTGGAAACCAGTGTAGTAACCATTGATAAAGTATAACTTACTGCTTGTAACTGAGCATTTGTGATATGATAATCATGTTTTAATATTCAGAATTGCAAATCAAAGAAATATCCTAAATAATATAATTGTGTTATAAATATTTTTTTACAAAAGTATTGACCTTACTCATTTTAAGTGGCATGAAATCAGAATGATAGCAATAATTATGCATGATTAAGCATAAAAAACATAACATTTATCTGCCATATTTGTTTTTAAAAAAACATTCGAATGTCACCTTAAAAGTTTTAATCCATTTATTGGTCACAGTTAAATAATCTCTTAATTCTACTTTTCTTTCTTGTCTCTTAAATTCTACTTCTCAAATTTGCGTTTGAATGCTATAATTGCGTTTTGAATATTCTTCTTATTCATTAAAAATCATCTAGTATTTAATTCCTTCCTGTTCCTTTAGTTAATACCTTTTTAATAAAGATTAAAGAAACAAATTTCTTTTCCCTTTTTCAAATATTGCTCTAGGTACTTCATTTTAGTCCATATTAATTGCCTCCCTTTTTTTAATAATGTATTTCGTGTAATTACTCCTGATGGAATCTGATAAATATTTTCTTTTTAAATATATTTTAGCAAATGATAAACTACATGGAGTTGTCTTAGCTGGTATAATGAACTCAAGATAATCTGTTGTTTTCCCAATTTTCTTTTGTTTTGCAGTGATAAATATGTATAAAAAGAGAGAAATCTTCAATAAGTGAATAAGATATCTATTTAATTGGGCAACATGTAGGATTGGAAGGGAATTGAAATATTCATTTTGTTGAAAGAAGTTTGAGTTGCAATTTTCAGTTGCGAAAGCAATTAAGAAAAGTAACTCATATCAGTGTTGTAGTATCTGTAAAATAGATATGTCTTTCTACAATTCTAAGGCCTTAAAAAAAAAAAAAAAAAAAAAAAAACTAATCCAGATGGATTTTTTTGGGGGGAGGGGAGGCTTTATTGTGTGTTATTTTTTAAAGGGGGGAGATGGGGCAAATATTTAGTATATCTTAAAGATAATGAAATAATTTTATTGCTAACTCTATAACAGCATGTACCATAAATATTGAAAAATATGTTAAACATAAAATTTATTTTAAAAAGCTGGCAAACAAATAATATCATTAGACAGTTTATATAATTTTTTTTCGATTTGAACTAGCCAAAAATATTTTCTTAATTTCAGTAAATTAATTTAATTTTATTTGAACTCTGTCATATAGATATTTTAAAATATTTTTTGCTGATAACTATGTAAAAAGCAATCCTATTAGAAAAATGCCAAATTCTCTTTTCATCTTAGTGGATCTTCTTTTTTTCATTCTTTACATTTTAGTTTAGGCTATTATCAGTAGAAAAAAACATAAGATGGCCTCTAATATTTACTTATCAGTCACACTTGCAATTAAATAAGTAACACAAAACATAAATCAGCTAGCTCGGCAGCTATTGAACGCATGTTTTCTACACGTGGGCTTGTCTGGTCCAAACTGAGAAACAGTTTCAATCTCAGATAAGCCAAAAAGCTTAAAGTTGATAGACATTTAAAGAGTGAATCAGAACTAGAAGAAACAATTAAAGATGTTTAATTAACTAAATGTCTTATTCATTCACCGGTACATCATTAATTATGGATTGTAAATTATAGTATTTTCTAATAAAGTGAATATTATGTGATATTGAGTTTAAAAAATTTTGGTAAAATATCAAAGAGCATAATGTGTTCTACTTCTCTTATGCTAAAATATTTTTTATTCTTTAAAATTTAATACATTTCCATATAGTGAAATTTCAAAAATATATTCAAATTCTTTGGTCAACAGCTTTTTAAAAAGTAATCAAGATTATTAGCTTAAAAAAGGAAAGAGTAATTTGAGGAAAAAAAAAAGGATTTGCAAACCAACTCCTTTTTTATCTGTTCTTAAAAGAAAATTTAAATAGAGATGTAACAAATAGTGATTCGGCCAAAAAAAAAAAAAGAAAACAAGCCAATTACCAAATATTCGGTACCTGAATAGCAAAATGTTTTTAAAAGAATCATTAACAAATTTTATTTTTTATGTCTAAATAAGTTAATTCATGAGTGAAAAATGATCAAAACTTAGCTATATTATTAGTATGGGCTAAAAGGAAAAAGCTGACTAACAGATAAAAAAAACGAAAGTTGTAAAAGAAAAGAGAAATAGAAAAGATTTAAAAAAAACGAAAGTTGTAAAAGAAAAGAGAAATAGAAAAGAATCTCTTAAACTTAATTGCTAAAAATAATATTTTCCGAAAAAAAAGTATCCATAAAACGCTAAAAGAAATATATTCTATGAGAAATAATGCTACACTATCATGAAAATCAATCTTAAATTTCAATAGAAATTGTAAAGCTGACCAACTCTCAGTTTTTCAATTACCCTATTATCAAACAATAAAAATTTACCAAGTTTAATAAGAACCCACTTAATTACCATGTCGTAATAAAAATGTCAATAGAAACAAAAGTTTTTTTTTAAAGTAAAAGCTAGATAAAAAACGAAACAAAATTTTTTTTTAATTTTTAAAAGAAAAATTTAGCACTAAAATTCCCAATTTAACTTTTTCAATGCCGTTTTTTTTTTTTTTTTTTTTNTTTTTTTTTTTTTTTTTTTTTTTTTTTTTTTTTTTTTGGTAGAAAAAAGGGGCAATAAAAGAATAATCAAAAGAGAAAAAAAAAATTTTTTAATTCTTAAAACGTAACTTTAGCTTTGAAAATCACAAATTTCTATGTTAGCACTTATCTATAACTGTACCAGAAAGAAAGTTAATCTAAAAGAATTAAATCTATCAGAAACACTTCATTAAAATTCTATGCTATAATAAAATATAAAAAAAGCGAAAACGAAACAAAAAGTAAAAATGTTCTCAGATTAGATAAAAATAAAAAGTGTCGAAAAATGAGGAAATTGACCTGCCCCTGAATATAAATTTTTAAAAAAATTGTTAGTACAAAACTTGTGATTCAGTATAAAGTAATCTCGTTTTAATTCTTCAAATTTCGCTTTTCCATTTGTCTTCCAGGACATAAATTTGCAAGCCAAGTGCAAGTTTTAGATCTTAAAAATTTGTATAAAAACCATCTGTAATGATGTATAGTTAAAAATACTATTTTAGATTATTCTTTATTCAATCTAATCAAAATTAAAAAAAACTGCCAAAAAATATTTTTTCAAAAAATACTTTGCCAAATATTTGGCCGAATATTTGTTACATCCCTAATTTAAGTATGGTTTGTTTAGGTGTACTTTTGGGGAGGGGGTAGACATCTCTAGTCTGCTTCTTCCCCAATATTACCTTGCTATTTGAATCAATCTTCAAAAAATAGGATATGCTACCCTAGTTTCAATATTATTATCTTCTACCTACTCATAAACTAAATCCTCCTTAGTCATTTTGTTTGCTTTTTGGTTCCAGAAAAGCAGAACCAACTTTTTTTTAAATTGGCCCTTATTTAAATGAAAAATCGATGCTTATTGGAAGACAAAAAATTTGGCCTCACTGTTAAATTGTACAAAAACGTTTGATTTATTACCCGTTTTAGTAAATTTGCAGATAAATTCACTTGAGTGGTTCTTCTCAGTTAGGAGTTAGCAATAAATTTAATATATTGCACTTATTATAAAGAGTTAACTCATTTAAGGATGATTAAGGATGACATTAAGGATCTGTGCCAAAAAAAGTTATGGGAATTCAAAATTATTTTGTTACGGTAATTTCTCTTTGACAAAAATTAGGGATACTGGACATTACAGTTCAAATCCCATTAAGACAAAGTGCAGCAAAAAAATTTTTAATAACCAAAATTTGTGTTGACCAATAAAACAGCAAAAATTACTTAAGATTATTTTGATTCCAAAACATTAAAACAAAAATGTCAAGAAATATAAAATAGAGACCTTAAACATGTGTTGTTACAATGATATTTAGAGTAGCCCACAGAAGCATTTCATTTCATCTAAAATAATAGTTTCATAAAGTGAAATGGGTCTTTGAATGACATTTATATCAGATGATAACTAGTGGCGTAAAATAAATGACTGGTACTTATATATAATTAATGATTTAACATGTTTAGTGATTTAAGACAGAAATAATTAAATACCTGTACAGAATAAGAACAAAAAATCAAAAACATATTTGACAGGTCAGCATTTGGTGGATACTTTGAAAATTACTGCTATTTGACCTAACCACATGATATTGAGGCTTTAGTTAGTAACCTACACTAAAATTGACTTACATTAAATTTCTATAACTAACTGCATTATTTAGCAGTTGTGTGCCCTGTCATATATATCAATGTGACCCCCTGGTGAAAAATGTTTTCGTCTCTTAATTTAAATCATGTCTATAGCAAAGTAAAAAATAAAATTTAGAAATGCATTAATCTCTTTAAAGTTAGACATTTAAAAAATATTTATTGACTTTTATATGAAATTTTGTATTCTACATTTGTTTCTAAAAAACTCCACTTTTTTCCAAATTGTTCAAAGCTCAATTGGCATTTCTTGCTGAAATAGAAACCACCAAATGAAATACTCATTAAAGAATGATGTTTATGAAGGAATTTCACCTTCATCAGGGAAAAAATGCTATTCGTTTCTCTTTCTCCAGAATCACAACCTAGTCTCAGCCACTCACACCCTTGTCAATAGTCCATGCCCCTTCTTGTGTTCTGTTGGTGACCTCTACCTCTGTTTCAAGAACAAGTGAATTATCCTCACTTGTCAAGTCCAGGTAAAGCAATAAATATGTTCGAATAAAGAAAGTGACCCCAATGAAGAAGTTGTTTTCATTAGATGCAAAATTTACTTTGACAAAAATGGAAGCTGTTGTTGTTGTTCATTTACGTCGCACTAGAGCTACACAGTGGGCTATTGGCGATGGTCTGGGAAACATCCCTGAGGATGATCCGAAGACATGCCATCGCAATTTTGATCCTCTGCAGAGGGGATGGCACCCTGCTTCGGTAGCCCGACGACCTGCATGTGAAGTCGAGCACTTTACGGTAGAACAGTTTAACGAGGACCCATATCGCACACCCTCGGTCCCTAAGCACACTGACCGCAGCCAGTGATGCTTGACTTCGGTGATCAGTCTTTATGTTCGTATTAAATGATACAATAGTTATTGTTTTCTAAAATAAAGTGATGAAAACTGTTTCTCTTCATCTTATTCAAGTTTGACTGTATATTGATAATTTAAAGATACAAATTTGGATATGAAATTCTTTTCGAGCGGGGTATTTTTGTGAATTAAACTTTAGCTTATGGTTGGTACAATACATTTTAATTGTTTTTTATGTAAGAAAAAATTTTAAAAATCAAGAATTGAAGATTGTCTCTGCTAAAAATTCTTTTTAGATTTTGCACCTAAATGACTGAATTATGAATAAATACTTGAATGAAGCAGTTATTGAAAAATATAGGTCAAATGACATGCATTTGTTTTATATAACTTTCAAGAGACAAAAATGATGAACAGCTTTCCTTAATTTTCCACTTTTCTAAGTTTAATACATTTTTGTACAATATTTTTTTTTTCTTGCATTTTCATTTATGTGCCCATTTTGTTTTCTGGGCCAACTTAACAAAGAAATTAAGGTGGTATTAAATTTGTATATACCCTGCTCAAGGCAATTGAGAGATATGTTTTTGGATTAAATCTGCATATGATGAAATTGGTAACTAATATAGGTTTTTTAACATTTGAGGAAGAAAAGAAAATAAAGAACTAGCAATAATTAAATTTTATTAATGGTACTTGCTGCTGTAAAAAAATGTGCAGTTCTTTTATTTTATACGAAAAAAAAACCTGATATCTGAGATAAAATTAGGTTACAATAAGGGGTATGGTTTTTCCTGATTGACAGCATTATAACGCACATAAGGTATGGAATCAAAAATGGGACAAGTATTCTCATCCACTCTTGCAGAAGAGAGCAGTCTAACTGCTGAATTGCTTTCAGAAATAATAAGCATCAAGTAATTCCAAACATGTTCAATTAAGCTCATGTCCGAGGAACTTGCTATATACCAATCGAAGAATACCTTCCTCAAATAAAACAATTGCATGATGTGACATGGCATTATCATCCATAAAAATGAATTCTCTGATTGCTTCTGAATAAGGAACCTTAATAAATTTGAGAATGTCATCCCTAAACCATCAAGTGTGACTAAAGGGCTAAAGATTTTGCAGCCCTATGTTCACCTTTTAAGGGGTGCAATTGGTCGTAATTTCATTTTAATGAAAAACAAAGCACAACAACTTTCAGTTCATCGTATTAATTATCTGGAATATAGAGATATTTGGTAATGTAATGGCTAGCTAGGTCTCAAAACTTCAATCCTAACAAGCCTGTTTTTAAAGCTACAAGATGGGCAATTCCAACTTACAACCCTCATCCATCCATCATCCATTGCTGAACTAAAGAGACCCATTGCCACAAGAATACTTGAACTGTCTAATTTCTTACATAAAATCACAGTGAGTGTGTGACCTATATATCATTGAAAATTAACTATTCCCGATCGCAACGCTCAAATTCCCTCTCCTCTTCTCAGTTGTATAGGAATGTACTACGATATTTTCTCTTTTCTTGATATTTTTCGTATTTGATTGTCGCAAATATTTTTTTTAATTTTACACGACGCTTCCTCTTAGAACTATGATCAATGTAATTTTCAGTTCCATGTAGTTTTCTTACAAAACTTAAAAGTTTTTAATTTATTTCAAAGTCGAGAGATAAACTTACGTATTTCCTTCTCCTATGACTCTCCACCCGCTAATGGTGAAAACATGCGAAGTTTTGCCATAGGTAGAGAGTTCTGCTCTACACCTCCTGTAGCCCATTTCGATCGCCAATAATGGCACCAAACCTTTAACTTTTATCGATCTTTTTTTTTTTGTTAGATTCACCAATCTCTGTTTAATAACTACTGACTGATATATGTTAACTTGAGCGTACATGTTAATTATAACTGTTGGGCTTAAAATAAATTTATACAAAGAAATTAGAAAGTGAGGGTTTTATTTTATTTTCAATATTTTCTCAACTTATTGTGCAATATTGTAGTGCAAGACAAAGTTGTTATGAAGAAAAATGTTTATCAGATCCAGCTTTTTAAATTTCTGAAGTTGGCTGGTGTACAGCTGAAAAGAATTACATGAAAGTATATTTACATTTTGCTGACAAATTTTGGCCAAAAATCCACATTTCTCATTAGAGTTTAAATAACTGTAAGAAAATAGGTTTTACAATATGTTTTTCCCTTATCACAATTCAGTATTACAATTATCATAATTTAACATTTTTTCTTTTATTTTATAGCAAAATTTAAAAAATTCTGGATGCTTAAAACACCTATTCATATTTTAAATATGCATATATTTAAAATAGTTTTTAAATGTAAACATTAGTGTCTGTTGTGTTGGAACATCTTCTCTGTTATCCTTCTTTAAAATAGGCTTTACGCCTTAATTTATCAAAAATAATTTCTTTTGAAGGAATTCTTTAACCCGAAATTAAAATAATTTGCACATTAAAGTAAACCTGCATAATAATGCTAATCCATTAAATAAATGTGCATTTCTTTATATCCCATACCACAAGGCTAAATTTTTTTGTTTATGTAATTGTTAATTTTACCTTTCATGAGGCCAGTTATGATATATTTCTGCTTACTTTTTTGCCATTACTGTATACTCGCAATTATCCATTACATATAAAAGTAAAATTACAATATTTTTTAGTTTTGTCTTGATTAATTTACATTCTATTTATGTGTTAATAACTTCATGTCATTGTAATATGAATATCATTGTCTAGTTTATGTGCGAACTTTTAATTTTGTCTGATTGCATTCATTTAGTATCTTTTTTTTCTTACATGATCTGCTACCAAACAGTACAGCAGGGGTATAGAATATGTCCAATCACAAGGAACGAAATAAAAGAAATTCTTTGGTCCAATTTTTTAAAAAAATTATACAAAAATTTTTATCGTTTCTCATTAAAAAATTTTAACTATGAAAGAAGGAATGGAAAATTATCCCTGCAAAGAATAGAATATTTCTGATGTTAAATATAACACAAACGTCATGTCATTTATCAAATTTTTTTTCTTAGTTTGAATTCCTTAAGTTTATGAGTGAAGCCTTGAATTTAGTTTTATAAATTATTACTATTTCATTATGTTTTAATTTATTATTTTTAACACAGATGCTAGTTTATTCAAGAATTGCGTAAAATCAAATGAATTTATTTTTCTTCGTTGAAAAAAAAATTTTAATTTATAAACTTTCTAAAAATATCTTGAAAAAGGTAAAAGAAAAAAAGTGCTATAATTTTAAGGGCAATTTCAAACCAAAGAAATTATGAGAAATATTAAGCTCTGAGAATTATCTGCACCCCTGCAGTACAGTACCAAAATAAAGCTCATTCATTTTTTTTTAATTTTATTAGCATTTTTTCAATTCCCAATTTTAACCAAGACAAAAATTTAGTATGGATAATCGAGAGTATACTGCACTTCTGTGTTATTTAATTTAAACCATATTTTGTGATAATTTTTAATGCTAGATCCTACTTAAGCATTACCTTTTTTGTCTTCGGTTAATAAAAGCACTGAAATATATGCGATTTATATTTCAGCTATAATTTAAGTATGTATATGTTACTAAGTTCTTTATTTATGAAAAAGGAAGCTAAAATTGTATATAATTGAAATTCCGAAACTTAAATATTTTTTTCATATGAGCTATGTTGTGTGTGTTTTAGAAGCATTTCTAGTTATGCCAAAATGGTAGCTAATGTCATTTTCAGCTTTCTGAAGAACTAGTCATCAAAATTTAATCTTCAGCCTCTATATTTGAAACCCACCGAGCATCTTCATGGAAGTGGAAATTATTTTTAACAATATACTGCATATTTCATGTTATTAAATGTGTATAGTAATTTTTCAGTGTTATTTTGTAATGATTTATGAAGAAATAAAACTTCTCGGTGGGTTTTTTAATGTTTGTTCTTTGTCAGCTCATACTGTTGTTGCTTTTTCAAATATTTATGTTTTCTATTTGGGCACATTCATTGTTCTTTTAACTAATTTATGATAAATAATGTATATTTTGTATTGAATCTAATTTATTTATTTTTCTTTTAAATTTCATCAAATATTTTTTTTTTTTTACAAATTTTGTTCTTAACTTAAATAATGACTACCTAAATTATTTTTTTTTTAAATTATTTATTTATTATGTTTTAAAATATATATTTTTGCTATGTACTTATCAGTATGTATTTGCATAAATTTTAGTGTAATAAAATTTAGAGCTGGACTCATTTTTATGAAAAAAACTCTTGGGCAAATTTTAATATTATTACTCAATTGATTATCATTAAAATTGCTCTTTTTTTATTTTGATTATTAAAAAATTTTAGATCCTTTTGTTATAATAGCATCTAATTACTGAGTTTTCAAAGTAACTTTGTGACAAATGATAATTTAACACTGGTTTAGCAATAAAAATGGGACTAAAATAAAACTGTATTTTAAAATAAATCGAAAAGCAGGAAACAAATACTTGTATTTACACACACACCTATGTATATATATTCAAAATTTTAACCATCTTTGCTAATGCAAAATAATTTTTTGTCACATTTAACTCAGAAAAAAATATTTATTTTGTATCATATGTTCCTATTAGTAATATGTAATTAAAATAGTTTTAAAGTAAATATTTGCATTCTCTGATGTCAGGAGCATTAAAGTCAACTTGGCAATAAATTATTTTGTTTATCATGTTTAATAATAAAGTTGTTAACATTTTCTCAGTAAAATAACATTGTGTTTTTGTGTAATAATTTTGTCAAGCCTGCCAGATCTGAAATATCAGTGCCTAAGAATATTCATAGTATGTTAATGAAATATATTTTAGCTTATTATTTCT
The DNA here is from genome assembly GCF_043381705.1 of Parasteatoda tepidariorum. NCBI lineage: Eukaryota > Metazoa > Arthropoda > Arachnida > Araneae > Theridiidae > Parasteatoda > Parasteatoda tepidariorum. The sequence goes on from NC_092214.1 coordinate 3,591,418, forward strand.
TATGTTTAAAATGCAATAAAATGTGAAGTTAATTTGTAAATTAAATATTAGCTATTTAATGTTTTGTAATGTCATGCCAGTAAAAAAAATATGTAGTTTGTTGGCTGGCCAATTACTTTTATGTACATCTTAGTCTTGTTTGTCTAGTTTTCTTCTGTGTTAATTTATTGACTATATTTTCAATTTAATATCAAAGAACATTCTAATGCTCTTGAAGTAGAAATAAAGTGAATGTGTTACAAATACTTTACTTTGTGTTTTAAAAATTTACCAAGAAAAGAAAAAGATTAAAAATTTACTTAGTCTAGGGGTGTACAACTTTTTTGAGACACTTGCTCAGCAGATTGACTAACGAAGGACGAATTTTTGCATGTTAGGGCAAATATGGTAATTTTTATGTAAACATAAGCGCTAAATTTTTTATCAGTAAACTTAGTAATATATTTGCAGGAAATCAAATGCTTTTAATTTCTAGAATTTTGAAAAAACTAATGCTTTTTGTTTTAAAAATTTTCCCATCAAAAATACATTTATCAAGAAAATATAAACTTTGGAGAAAAGAAATGAGTTTTTTTTTATCATATCACATAATATTAAAGTTAATTTTAAAATAAATTCTAACAACAAAAAAACTGCAATTTTTACAGGAAGAATGAAAGTATACTTAAATTGGAATAAAATATCTTAATTGAAGAAAATTATGGGGTTTAAACAAAACCGTTAATAGTTAAATATAAGATTCAATATTTATTTAATAATATAATTCAAATATTACTTCGATTGTATTATTAGAAGTTTTACGAATTTTAAATAGTGAACGTTTTATTTTTATCCAATTAAAATCACAAGCAACAAAAAATTAAAACGGTGAGCAGTTTAAAAATTCGCGTCTTCCTCCACTTTTCGAATTTTTTATGTCGCTATATCAGGATTCTAAATATCCCATACAAATGCATGGCGCAAATAGCCTAAAAAACGATAGAAAAGTAACTTGGATTTACGATAAAATGTGCACAATAAATTGCAACAAAAAGTGATTAATTAAACTCGCGATTACCTACATGTCGAAATAACATCGCAGTTAAAATAACGAGATCGTTAAAATCACGCAGAAAATACTAGAAATAATTTCGTATATCGTATTAAATGCATCCGGATTAACTGCATGGAAATAGGTAGATATAACTGCCGAAAAAACGATCAAACTGTCACATGGATTAATGGACGCTAAAAATAAAGCGAGTCTTAAAAGTGATTACTGAAATTTGAAATTCGCGTATCGTAATATTCATATAAAAAAAGTTTGATATTTTTAAAACCATGTGGAATTCAGTAGCCTTAACCACTAAAAAACAAACAACAGAGATTTACAACACAACTTGTGCAAATTGAGCTCGTCAAAAAAAGATGACATACGTGTGATTCAATATTCGAAGAAAAAAAAATTTCCTTCATTATTCAAAAGCTCCGGCCGGCCGCAGGTTGTGCACCCCTAATTTGTAGATTAGTTATCCAGGTTATGTTACACTCTTAAAATTATAAAATTAACATCTACAATAGATATTTTTAATGTATACCAGGATATATAATTAATGGTGTAGCATAACAACTTTCTTGGAAACCTTTTAATACATGAGTGTACTATACTTAATTTGATATGTATATATATATATATTATTTTGATTTATTTGTAAAAGCGATTTTCTCTTGATACCAGAATTGATTACAAATTTTTCAAATATTAAGTCTTCTTTTTTACTTGTTGAAAGTAAACAGTTATATTTTTTTGCAAATGAAAGGTCTTGCCAATACCATAGTGTTGATACTCATGTTTTTATTTCTTTTAACAATATGGAAAGGGAAGCCTTTCAATTTATTAGAATTAATCCAGATTGTAAAATTAGTTTACTGTTATGTTGAGAAATATTCAATGGAGTATACAATATTCATATACATAGTCTTACAACAATGTGTTCTCTTTTAAAAAAAATGCACTCTTTTGCAATAAATTCTATTTTTAATAGATTGTGTGTATGTGTTTGCTTCCATTAGGCAATGCTTTATACACCAGAAGCAGGTAAGATTTTTTGAGGCATTTTACCCAAAATCTGGAAATAATACAATTGGAATATAATACAATAATACTTTGAATTGATAAAATGACTTATCAATTCAAAGAAACAATTAGGAAAAAAAAGATATTTTAATGGAACTGATCGATTTTTTTGTTGTTCTTGTTCTTTATTATTATTAATTTTAATACTTAAATAGAACAAACTCATTTAGATGAGATATTATTGAATTTATGATAATTAATTTGATACAATTAATAATTTAATTAATTTAGATGCAATTATTTTGAAAATGCTTCGCCCAGGGCCACTAAAACCTATGGCATGCCCTGGACCAGCCCTTAACTTGAATTTTTTTTCAATTGCTTTAAAAAAAATTTTACTTTGAGTAATCATTATTAAGGTCAATAAGAGCAAGGGGGAAATAAAAATGAAACATTATCAGGCTATTGATAGGCCAATCAAATTATACAAAATGGATTATATATTTCCTCTTTCCAACAGCAATTAATTATTCAGAGCTAGGAAACTTTTATTTACTAATTTGTGATTCCTAATGTAGATAATTTTTTAATTCAATTTTTACAACAGGGTGNCTAATTATATATTTCCTCTTTCCAACAGCAATTAATTATTCAGAGCTAGGAAACTTTTATTTACTAATTTGTGATTCCTAATGTAGATAATTTTTTAATTCAATTTTTACAACAGGGTGGAGAAATTCTAAACATGTTTTTAATCCTCTTTATTTAATTCTTTGAATGATAGTTAAATAGTATACATTTGTTGGTTTTTTTTTTTTTTTTTAATAGTCTATGTTTTTGTGCAATTTTTGTTAGAATTTTTTAACATCATCCAATTCTTTACTGTAATGAAATAAATTTTTAAAAAAATCTAAAAATTTTCAAATGTGTAGTTTTAAATGATTGACTCAAAACCACAAATCACTTATTTTTATTGCTTTTAGAAAAATTACCTAGAATTATTTAAAATTATCAAGCGCCATTTTTCTTAATCAAATAAAACTTTTATTTTCCACCTTTTTTGAAAGGTATTGAGCTGTCAAATAATACTATATCACCAAAAGTTTATTAAGTACAAGAAATTTAAAATCAAAAATTTAACTTACAATCCAACAAGCCGAGGGTAAAGGTCTCTTAAGTAAGCCGTTATGAAAAATCTAGCATATGTACTAGGGCTGGGCAATGTCAGAATTTCG
>NC_092214.1:3595208-3620168 GCF_043381705.1 Parasteatoda tepidariorum
AAAGTTTTCAATACTTTTTCATGAAGCTTGGAATTAAAGGTATCCTCTTTTTTTATTGTTGACTCAAAATAATTAAGTTTCGAATATCAAAAACTAAAGAAATTTTGTCTTTATTATTCTATTCTTGCTACAGTGGTGTAAAAAACGTTTGCATTTCTAGTTGTCATGACCTTGCCAAGATTTTCATTCATATATTTTTTTGCCGACATTATTACAAAAATGGCACTTTTTGTTTTGTTGATACTTGAACTTTGGTGTTGGAGTGTGTTTTCCCAACCAAAGTTTTTTTATGCTTAAAAGAAATGACAACAAATTTAGTAATTACAACTGGACTGTTTTGTGCTTCTACAGAAATTGTAAGTAAGCTTTATAAAAGCTAAATACTGATATTTTGTTTTTAATAAAAATGGAATTGATGCGTATTTATTGATAGGACTGAACTCTTTAAGAAAAAGTATGCTAAAACATTTTTGATATGTTACGAGAGAAAAAAATTTTTACTCGTAAATTAAAAAAGAATAGTTTATTGATGAATTTAACTTTCTCCCATGAATCTTCTATATTTGATTTGTAGATTTTAAGGTTGAAGTAATTTTTAAATGCATTTTCGAAATTGTTGATATTTATATTTAAATAAAATGAAAATATTTAATGAAAATTTAAATATTTTTATTGTAAGAAGCCATCACTGCATGTATTGCTAATTTCTTTCGCATTAAGACATATATTTTTTTACTTTAGTGTTTATTCAGGTTACCATACCATTTTAATCCCACCATCTGAAGTTGAAATTAATCCTGCCCTTTGGTTGTCAACAATTAGGCAATGCAAAGGTTATAATTCATTCTAAATAATAATAAAAATAAGTAAAATTTTGTTATTTTTTTAATAATTTCTAATTTGTTTTTTTATTTTAGAGTTCGTGATGCATTCTGTTCCTATGGCATTATGGAACTTTGCACAAAAGGCTTAGGATCATCTATTAGCCAATTGAAGGTAATGTAATAGCCTATTTTCACTTACAAAATTTCTCGGCCATTTGTGTGTCTGCTTACCCATTTAGAGGGTTTACAAACACATTCCGATCATAATGTATTCTGTATACTTTGATTCTATTTTTAAGGGAATTTTTTTGTTACAGTGACCATTAGGAGAGAAACTAAGCTTGTTGTAAAAAATTCATTTAGTATCATTTTGCCTAGTACACTTTTTTAATTTTCCTTACAGACAAATTTTTAACTCCATGCACCCTGCCTATGCTCAGAACTATTGCCTTGTACCAAAGAATATTTTAAAACATTTATTGTTCTTTACAGGCTGGTATAGTTTATAATGCTTATGTTTTAGATTTAAAATTTATATCATAGCAGTGTTTATCTATTTCTAACGAGATTCTATACTAGAAACTTAATTACCTCCTTTCGGCAAACTGTAATTACAGATTGATCCAGATAAAACTAAATTTTAAAATTCCACAGTTATTTGTTTTATTCTCTTTCTTTGAAAATACATGATAATTGTTTTTTTAAAGGTTATCTAAATACATTTTGCTCTGTTAAGCAAAACTCTTTTTAGTATAATATGTTTCAAAACTTAATAAGAACAAACAAAATTTATTTCAGTGATGAAATATTTAATTTTGTACTATATATGTCTTTATCTAAACAATATGCTCTAAAGCACAAATAGTGCTTCATAAAAAGACATACCATATTTCTCGTTTTATAATTATGAAATTTCCTTAGCGTGTACACTCAAACTGAAAGAGAGAAACACAGAGATGCAAGAGAAAATTATTAACAGGTCACAAAAAAGGGAAAAAAGTGGCTGGGCTACAAGCTTTAACTGATTAATCAAATAAAAGAATAATAAAAAGTGTGCCGTTGGTGGGGTGAAAGCTATCTATGGAATTCTAGAAGGAAAATTTTGATAAATTCTAATTTTTAATTTCATGACTCTCTTTATAATATTCTATTCTTTCCAAACAATAGAAAATCAATTTTCTTGTGATTTCTACATTTTGATATTTCAAGGCCTGTTCCACTACTGCACCTGTTTCTTATGTCCTTTCTTTTGCTTGATTAACTTCAAGTTTGAATATTTTCAGTTTATATGCTTTTACAATTAAAAAAAACATATTAGTCTATTAAGAAATGGGTACTAGTTCAAGACTGCCTTAATCCTATAAATTATGCTATGATTTCTTAAAATTTTCAGACATTTACATTCACTTTTGGATTCCTTTAATTTATTAAAACTTTTCCACACATTTTTTTATCCTTTCATAGTGTTTAATAATTTAAAAATATTTGTTTTCTAAGCATTTAACAAATTTTATTGTTAGAGAAAAAGTGTTATAAATTTCTGTTTTTTTATATTTTAGTGACTTTCTGTTGACTGTCTCATATTTGGTTGACTTTTGAACTCTGCTATGAATTTTTCTATAACTTTAAAATGTTGAGCCTGTTTGTTTATCAGTTTAATTATTTGACAAAAGAGTTTTTCTATTGCATTTATTAATTTACTTGGTTTTGATTATATTTTAAAATTTATCCATTTGAGAAGCTGTAAAAATCTTAATTAAATCCTTAATTTCATATATTTATTATCCTGCAAAAAATCTTATGAATATAGAACGCTATGGAGAAATGTCTCTACTGATTAGCATTCCTACTTTTTGGGTAGTAGGCTAGAAGGATGAACTTAACTTATACAATTAAATTGATTTTATTGTAAATATGTAATAAGTAATTAAGCAACACTTTTTTTAGTATAATATGCTTTACAACTTACTAAGACCAAACAAAATTTGTTTCGGTGATAAAATGTTTAATTTTGTACTATATATGTCCATATCGAAACAATGTGCTCTAAAGTACAAATAATGCTTTATAAAAAGACATACCATATTTCTCTTTTTATAATTAAGAAACTTCCTTTGCTTGTACACTCAAAATGAAAGAGAAACGCAGAGATGCAAGAGAAAATTATAAACAAGTTACAAAAAAGGAAAAAAAAGGCAGTTGGGGTACAAGCTTGAACCGATTAATCAAATAAAGAAAATGATTAAAGTGTGCCGTTGGTAGGGTGAAAGCTATCTGTGTTGAAAGATGTTATTTTTAAAAAAAGTGCATTACGAAATATTTGGAAAGAATGGAATTCTTGAAGGAAAATTTTGATAAATTCTGATTTTTAATTTTATGACTTTCTTTATAATCTATTCTTTCCAAACATTCGAAAATCAATTTTCTTTTGATTTCTACATTCTGATATTTCAAGGGCTGTTCCACTACTACACCTGTTTCTTATGTCCTTTCTTTTGCTTGATTATACCCTCTTCAAATTTTAATATTTTTAGTTTATATGTTTTTACAATTCAAAAACATATTAGTCTATTAAGAAATAGAAACTAGTTCAAGACTTTTTTATTCCTATAAATTATGCTACGATTTCTTATTCTTTTCAGACATTCTCATTCACTTTTAAATTCTTTTCATTTATTAAAACTTTTCCTCTCATTTTTTTTATCCTTTGATAATGTTTAATAATTTAAAAATATTTGTTTTCTAAACATTTAACAAATTCTATTATATGATAAAAAGTGATAGAAATTTTTGTGTTTTTGTATTTCAGTGACTTTTTGTTGACTGTCTCATATTTGGGTTGACTTTTGAACTCTGCTATAAATTTTTCGATAATTTTAAAATGTTGATCCTGCTTGTTTGTCAGTTTAATTACTTGCCAAACGAGTTTTTTCTATTGCGTTTATTAATTTAATTGGTTTTGATTATATTTTAAAACTTATCTATTTGAGAAACTGTAAAAATCTTAATTAAATCCTTAATTTCATGTATTTATTATCCTGTAAAAAATTTCGTGAAGATAGAACGCTATAGAGAAATGTCTCTACTGATTATCATTCCTATTTTTTGTGTAATTCTCTAGAAAGCGAAACTTAAATTATACAATTTAAGTAATTTTATTTTAAATATGTAATAAGTGACTATTTGTAAGTATGTGAGTCTATGACTATTTTTGGTAGGAGTAAAGAAATTTTTTTAACGTAATTTAATTATTTTTCACAGAATGGGATAATATTATTATTTTTTGTGTTTGCAAATGAAACACTGGAATTTAAATATTTATTTTAGTTCTAATATATTTTATACATTTATACATCATAAGGCAAATAAAATTTGTATCATTTTGTATGTTATTCATTGTAATTATTATTACAGTTAGTCTTCTTCATTGCAGAGAGGGATAAACTTGAGCTGCGTTCAATCCTGTGTTGTTGTAGCTGAGAAGAGGCCTAGAGTTGGATTAACAACCTCATTCTCTAAATTATTTTCTGGTTGGTTTGAGTATTCATTATTAACATTATTCAATTATAAGAATAAGCTATTTGCAATTGAGAATTCAATATGGGCTTTTAATTTTATCTATGTTCAGTATGTGATTTAGTAGTATTAATAAAATTCAATTATGTTATTTTGATAGTTCTTCAAATATAAAATTACAATTTAGTATATTCTTTAAAATAAAATAGTAATGATAAACTAGCTACCCTTAATTTCATTAGAAATTTATAAAAACTTTCGTTTTTACCTATGTATAAAATGTTAGATTATTAAAACCACAAAAATTGATATTATTATTTAAACTAGATTGTAGTTAGAAACTCTTTAGTAAAATAACTCTTTAAATACTCAATATTTCTGCTTAGAAAAGAGTTTCTTCCACTTGGGATGGAAGAAATCTATTTCTTTGAGGGTGGTTTTTTTCATCACTGGGAGAAATTTGCCATACCTGATGTAAAATAAAGTGAACAAATTTAAGATTAAGTTAGTTTATATTTATTCTGTTTTTCTTCACTCGTCTTTATCATTCTGTGATGTTTTAATATTAAATTTAAAAATATTTTAAAACGTGAAATATGAAATTTATGAATATAAATATAAACTGTCAGTGAAAATTATATTGAAAATTGTATGTTAAAGTAAAAATATTTTTTCAACTCCATAACATTGGTATGCATTACAAATGAGAAAAATTCACTTCCCATATTTAATATTTTATTATTAAATCAATATATTTACAAAAGTGTTAATAGAGTGTCTTATTTTCAACTAGAAGCTTGATAAATTTATTAAACTACTATTATTTAAATGGTTAGCATTTTATAAAGAAAGAATTTGGGACAATATGGTATTAAGTTATTTGGGACAATATAGTATTACGTTAAGTCCAAATATAATATTTTTGCTCTTCCTGTTAACTGTTTCAAAAGAAACTTCTCGCAGTTCCATTAAATGACAATAAATGTCAAATATGTCTTTTTACCTACATGGAAAACAGCGAACACTACATCGGGAGGAAAACCTTGCATGGGAATTATTTTACCGCTGCACCAACCTGATTCCTCCTTGACCATTTTATTCTATATTGTCATTTCTTACCGTCATTGAAGAGCCGACCCAATATTGGACTTGAGACTACCAATTTTTAACTACGTAGCTTGATATATTTGAACCCAATCCAGAAGACAAGGATTAACAAGTATTGGGAGAAATTTGGCTTTTTTGGAGGACATTTTATTCGATAGAACTATCACGAATTTGAGTTAACCGGAAAGGAAAACCACGAAAACCGTCCACTTTTAATCTGATGGCAAGGGGACTCTAACCCTTGATCCGTCCGGGTGCAGAATTAGAATCGATTAGTCACAGCAGGAATTGGAACCCGGGACACCTCAATGAAAAACAAACTCTCAATACTCTGAGCCATCACGGCATTTAATCTATGTTAATCTATGTTAATTTTAAAACACGATATGAATAGCTGGAGCTGTGAGTAGTAATTAAGTATAAAACTATACTTTGTAAGAGCTTAAAGTTGGTAAGGTGTAAAAGCCAACTTGAGAGCCAGTCACTTAGCAAAGCAAAAAATTTCTACGCCCTCAAAAAAAAAAGTATTTAAGTTCCTTTTCTCTGCAAATTGTTTACTATTTTTGATATAAATTTTTTCATGCTGTGAAGTGTTATTAAATAATTATCCCACATAAACGTTACTAATTAATTTCTTGTATAATTGTTCCTTACTATAAGGTTACAGTTTTTTAACAAAAAGAGCTCAAGAGTTTGATCTTCACAAAAAGATAAATGTGTTCGAATTCAAAAGTATATCTTAATCGGTTTCGAAAAAGAACAAAAAAAACCGTTTTCCAAATTATTTACAAAAATTGAAGTATTTAGGACGTTCTCGTTTTTTATATATTCCTTTTAGGCCATATTCAGAGATGCCAACTTTAGTAGAATTTTATCCACCACTATTTCTAAATAATTCGTAGACTTATATGATTCACCACTTTATAGTACTTATGTCATGTTATAGTTTTAAAAAGCAAGCAAAAATAGTCAAATATTTGCAAAATTTAATTTGTAGTTATTTACCGTTTTTTTTTAATTATTTTGGCGTGCCCAGAGCAGTTGGCATCTCTGCATATTGAGAAAATAAACAAATTTAAGTTTGAACTTTAATGTTAGTATAAATTGCAATTTCTGATTCTTTTCTAAATAACGTGGTTCAAGAAAATACTTAGCTACTCTAAATAATAATTAGGAGATTGCAATATAGTATTTTCGATGATATGCTAAAGTCATAAACTCAGGAAATAAGGTAAAATGTATTAATTTTAAGCTTTTTAATTTTCTTAAATAATTCCTTCCTGGAAATGTTTGGCACCTTCTTTATAAAAAATAACATTTTACAACATAAAATATCTTCTTTATAACATTTTATAAAAAAATGTTTATACAATTTAAAGTTGTTGTTTTAAACCTTAAAAATATTAGACTTAAATTATTTTAATAGGTATTTTGCTTTGTTAGTGTCATCTATCCGTTAAGATTTAACTCTCTCCATTTACGAATGAACTAAAATTACGAATTTTTAATTTGGTTGGATTTTGAAAATTCCAAATAAAATGCGTGTCATCTTCACAAATCTCTATAATGAACCGTCTTTAGAAAAAGTAAAAAAGAAAATATTTCGACTTATATTGAGACGTACAAATGAAGTATGTATTCTTCCTAACTTAGGGCACTCTCTCCTTGTCACCAAAAATAAGCAAATCTTATTTAAGAAAATAACTCACTACATTGTTCTAATTTTAAATTTTCCTGAAATAATCTAATTTTGGGCTTAAATAAACAACGTAACTTTGCAAAAACTGTTAGTATAACTAACTTTATAAGAGCTTGAGAAGAATATCCTTTAGGAATTTTTGCTGATTTTCAGAAATGTTTCAAAATGATGGTGACATTAAGGTAATTTTTGTCAAAATTCTTCCTTCTTCGTACTTAACTTTAGTTTAAAATGTGAAGTTATTTCAATTGTAATTTTCCCCCAATACACAGTGGGGCAACATCCAAGCGGTTTCGTGGCCAAAATTAGTATTTCGATAAAATTTGTTTCAAAATTTGGGGGTTTTTATGTGCAGGTAAATTGAATTCATAGTTGAAATTTTAAAATACACTAAAAATACCAAAAAGAAAACCAACAAAAGGGCTGCTGAAATATAGTGAGCAAAAATAAGAAAAAATATTATAATACGTTTAAATAATTAAATATAGCAATGAAAATGTAATAATCTTCGTAATTTTATATTAAAAATGATAAACAAATTATATTTCCGAAATAATATTACAAAATAACGCGAATTACTTACAAAATAGCGCGAAGGAATGAAAAAAAAACATAATTTTTGTTTTTCGGTACATTTAGTCCACCTTTGCAATATGGGCAAAATGGGGCAGGTTTTACGAAAGCGGAAACATCAAAGAAGACAACAAAAAAAAGCTTAGCTAATTACCTCGTGGAACTTTTTGGGGATAAGTTTCGAAAGTGATTCAAACATTGTAAAATGTCAAATGATAAGATATAAAAGATATAAAGTTTGTCAAGAGTATTAACTAATCCAACAAATTGAAAAATTGTACTATAATTTCAGACTAAATTACTGTAATAAAAATGTGACAGTAAGATGAAGTTCCTATACATATTTCTGAAATATAAATTTAAAAGTTAAATTTAAAAATAATTTCTTTAACAGATTTTTCACTACATTGTACTCTCGTCGGTCCAAAAGTAAATTATAATGTTTGGAATGATTATGAATATTTAATTTGAGCGATATTAAAACTGCCTACACTTATTTTAGTTGAAAATATAATTTTGACTTTTGGCTAAAGATCATGATCTTCTGGCCCACAGTGCAATCATTCTATTTACTTTTTTAAGAAAAAATTCGGAAATGATGTGATTTAAATACCTTATGAAAGCGTTGCTTCTATCCCGCATGCTACTTGTCAGATAAAATAAGTAATCCACAAATCTACATCTCTGTTAAGTCCTTAAGTATAATTTGAAAAGTCAGGATAGTGTTGCATAAATATTTATACAATTTTAATCAATATGTCTTGTTTTTTCAGCTTTCATAAACTATATTGTATACAAATCCAACTGAGAGTGAACGTCTTAGCTTTTTAAAGGTAAGTCAGAAGAATTTAATACTCTTCGTGTTCATATTAACTCCCATTTATAAAGGTTTTCAAGAAAATAGAAACGAATGTGCAATACAAATAAAGATATATATTAATAGCAAAAATAGTTTTGTGTACAAAAAAGACTTTGCATTCAAAACTTCAACATATTGGAAAAGACACTATTATATTCGTCAAAATTAAACAAAGAAAACTACTTTTCGTCCAGAAAATTTCTGAGGCCTTCTAATCATATCAAAGCCATTTTTGTTTAAAAAATAAGCATTTTCATTATGGAAAAAAAACGCGATATAAGTAAATTGAAATAATTACTTTTTCTGCGGAAAGCATTTAAAATCTTGACGTACACTTACGAAAAATAGGTTTAAAAAATTTTATTACTGAATTTAAAAAAAATAACAATGCTAACTGTAACGTCCTGATAGGGAATGATGTTTGCTAATAATGATAATAAAAATATTTTTAGATTTATCTCCTGTATTATTAAATAAATATTTTATTGAAATGTCTTGACAAAGAATGATACATTATCCAATTAAAATAAGAGTTTATAAGTAACGTGGCGAAGAATTAAATTTATTGAACTAAGGGTGAACTTTGCCCATTCTGACATAGTTCTAAAATGCGGCACAAAAATAAAATTGAATATCGTAAAATAAACTATATGTTTCTGTTTTGTTCATAAATAGTTAAATAGAAATTATTCCTGTTATGTTCGATTATGGTTCACCATTGCATGAAGTAGAATGTGCGTAAAATTAAAAAAAAGCATAAAATGAAGCAAAGCTTAAAATATTAAGTAGAAATTATAGCAGAGAATAAAGAGTAGAAAAATGTGAAATATCAGGAAAAGTTAAAGCATAAAATATGAAGTATAAGCTAAAGTGTTATGTAAAGAGTGTAATACGAGGGTTGCTATTTATATTTCTGGCCTAATAATGAAAAAACAAATATGTAGGATCGAAATTGGTTTTATTGTTTTTCAAAATATTCTCCATGATGATCAATACACTTTTGCATGCGTTTGAACCAATTTTCAAAGCACTTTTTCCAGTCCGATTGAGGTAACTCCAAAACATGCGTTTTGAATGCATCAACCGCTTCTTCGGGGGTCGAAAATCGTTGTCCACGTAATTTATTTTTGATGTGTGGGAATAAGAAGAAGTCATTGGGTGCCAAATCAGGGCTGTACGGCGGATGACCCATCAGTTCGATCTTTCGCTCCGTCAGAAATGCCTTTGTTTGAGTCGATGTGTGAGAGCTCGCATTGTCATGATGAAGAATGATTCGCCTGTTCTTCTGCTTTTTTCGAATTTCTCCGATGACTTCTGGCAAACAAATGGTCGTGTACCATTCAGAATTGACCGTCCTGCGTTGCTCTAACGCCACTGTTGCCACATGACCGTTAATGCCGAAGAAACAGGCAATCATTTGTTTCGATGTGCTTCTTCCTCGAACAACTTTTGTTGGTTTTGCCTCGTCTTGGAAGACCCATACAGTTGATTGCTGTTTTGTTTCCGGCTCATATGCATAGATCCATGATTCGTCACCTGTGTAGATGTTATACACAGCCTTTGATGTACCTTGAACGTATTTTTCCAACATTTCCTTGCACCAATCGACACGAGCCTTTTTTTGAGCGTTTGTCAGATTATGCGGGATCCAACGCGAACAAATTTTTTTTACGCTCAAATGTTCATGCAATATTTTATTGATGCTAGTCATACTAATGTCCAAAGACGCCTCTATCTCACGGTATGTCACATGACGATCTTGCTTTATCAGTTCACGCACAGCATCGATCTTTTCTGGCACAACAACGGATTTTGGACGACCTGCACGGGATTCGTCCTGGATCGAACATCGACCACGATTAAATTCGTTATACCAATTTTTTACAGTGCTGTAGGATGGCGCTTTATCGCTGAATAAAGAATTAAGTTCATCGAAGCACTCTTGTCTTGACAATCCACGTCGAAAGTTATGAAAAATAATGGCACGAAAATGTTCACGATTCAATTCCATTTTTTGAAAGAGAAGAACTTTTCAATTTACTGTCAACAACACAAATGAAGCTATAATGGTAAATCGTCTGCTGAATTTATGATTAAAAATATCAAACTTTCGATTAAAATCGTCTGCGGTCGCCTAGCAACACTTACTGTTGCCAAGGCCAGAAATATAAATAGCAACCCTCGTATTAAGTGAAGCAAAAAGTAAATTAAAAAAATAGTCAAGGGTAAGTAAAAATTAAAGAGTTTAAGGAAAGCTTAAAAAATAAAAGTAAAGTGAAAAGCGGAAGGTAAAAATCGGAGAGTATAAAAAGTGAAGTATAGAGAAAAGTAAAGCATAGTTGAAAGTATAGCGTAAAGTAGTGCGTAAAACATTAAGAAACGTGTAACGCAAATAAAGCGTAAATTCAATTGAAGTGTGTAATATACACTAATGTGTAAAATAAAGCGTTAAATATAAAGTAAAATACAGAATAATATAAAGCAAAAATTTTTAAAAAGTGTATCATGTGAGGAATAAATTAAGCTTGAATTATTAAGCAATGCTTAAAGTAGAAAATATCTGAAAAGGCAAAATATAATAAAAGTAAAGAGTAAACTAAAGAAGATATTTAAACATAATATAGTAAAAAGTGCAGCATAGTTCAAAATAAAGTTTAAAGTTGAAGCGTCAAGTAAACTAAGCATAAAGTAAAGTATGAAATAAAATCAAATGTAGAGCATAAATTAAATCATAAAATGTAAAGTAATGAAAACAGCTAGTAAAGTAAAGCTTAAAGTAAAAGGTGGAGAGCTTAATGTAAAAATTGTGTTAACTAAAAAGCAAGTGTAGAATTAAATTTAAAGGAAAATGCTTGTCAAGTTGAAAGTACAGTAAAGCATAGAATATAAAATATAGAGTAAATTAAAGTACAATGTAAGTTTTGACTAAAACTAATATAAGACCAAGAGTAAACTAAAATTAAAATGACGTGTGAAATATAGGGGCCACTTTTTCAAAACGATTGAAATAGTTATCCATATTATTTATGTAAAGCATTTCTCAAAGTATCATATAAACTGCACCAGGATGGGCAAACTTTTTAGGCAAAAATTCAAGAAAAAGTTTGATGTGCCGAGTAAAAACTTCTAAAATAAAAAGACAAATAAAAAAACGATATACAAGTTTTAATTTAAATATTAAATGAGATGAAGGAAATTGCGATTTCATTTTTTAAAGTTCCTTATATCAAGGTTCGAAGTGAGATGTGCTTATTTTAAGGAGCGAGGTGAAATGCTTGTCTGTTAGTCTTCTTCTGAAATGATTTTTTCTTTGGTTCATACTTAAAAATAGTTGTTCAAGTATGTATAATGAGGAAAACATAGCACTGATTTCAGAGCATTAGATATTAAACTTTGAGTACTTGGTAATGATTTGTAAAACTCAAACTTTTGCATATTTAGAAACTGCTGCTTCAGATGATTGTTAGAACTGCAACTCAATTAATTCGAACTGAAAATCTGAACTCACTGTTTCACAGTTTTAGCTGAAAACCATGGTAAAAATATTTAATTCTGTTTGAATGGCGTTGAAATCTGAATTCTAATTCAAAATGGAGTTTTTTCAAGCAATCTTCATTAGTTTTAAGCTTTTATTTATTTACTGAGGGTATTGAATTTAGCCTCGAGAATTAAGACAAGTCGTTCTTATCTAGCTTCCTAGGAAACAAATCAAGCTACAGTTTAAAAGAATGATTATTTGAGATGAGCCCCGATATCATCGATGAATTGACATTTCCCTTGCGTCTTAACATTCATGTTGCTCATATGACAAAAAAGATCAGCGAAAAATGCAAAGTCTGAAAGTCATTCTGTATCTTCAAATATTTTGCACTCTGCTGAAAACTGTTTCTTATGTAAGAACGACACGTCGTCTTTCAACTGCTTTTACAGGACATGTTGTATTGGTCTTTGTGAGGCGACATGGCATTGACATCATCGATACTTTGTGATACACCACTAGTTCTGGTAAGAATGTTATTATGAATCTGCAATTGTAGGGTTTTTAAAAATGCAGGGTAGTTCAAAATGATAACTATTTAATGAAAAGGAATTTATCGATAAAATTTACGCAGAAAATTTTGTGTACAAGTGTCACACATTTGTGTGACTTTCCTTGGTTACGCGGACAACATATGGGTTGTAAGCCATTTCACGCCATACATTCTAAAGTATTTGTGCAGTTGCCTGGGTTCTTCCATTGTTTTGGGCATGAGAAGCACATGCATCATGTCTTACACAAAACCCCATAGATCAATGCATCTCGATTCGTATTTACGCGATTTAAGAACTACTCATCGCGGTTTTTATTCAATCAATTTAAAAATTACCATGGAGTTATAAATAAGAAGGAGTGGGCATTCCTCCCCTTACCTGTTGGCGAGAGTGAAGTAACTGTCAAGTAGTGGCGGCCATGTTGGTATAACCAGAAACTTCGCGGAGCCGCTCAGGTTTCAAGAGGAAGAGTTAGGTTGTTTTCGATCTATGATTGGAAAATTTCGAAAACGAGATTGAAATAGTTTTGTTGTTAATACATAACACCTTTTTTCATTCAATTTTTCAACATTAATTTATTTTCTTCTTCCCAAAGAATAACGTTTTAAGATAGCTCTATTTTACAACTGAATTAAAAAAAGAACTTTACGGCAGTTTTCGGGAACTTAGGTTCCTTTATATTTTATCTAGGCATTAAAAGTAATATATTATTCTTATTTAAGGGGCAGCTTTCCAATTAAAAATTTACTTAAAGAATATCACATTAAAACCACACTATTTTGAATACAAACAAAATAATATGAAACGCACTTTTCCTTAAAAGTTAGAATATTAAAAGGGAAAAATATTGGTTTGTACTAAAAGAATAGCAATAATCAACATTAAGCCATTTGAGTAAACACTTGGGTAATAAAACTAGTCCATAACCTACTGTTCATTACTAAGCAGAGAAGTCTAATTTCTTTTTCAAAGCACTTCATCATATGAAGTGCACAAAACTGTAATTTACAAATAACAACGTAAAATAACTGTGTATTTATTTTTAAAGGTAAATAACCAGAGTACTTAATATATAGGAATATTTATTTTCCAATTGAGGTTTAACCCTTTCGGGTCGACTGTCACAAATACGTGACAGCATAAAACCGCATCAATCAGGTTAAAAATATAAAACTGGTAATCAAAGTATTTCTTTAGCAGTTTATTTGTGGGCGGAGTAATAATTGTTTGATTTATTTAATTCACCAATCCTTTGTTCAAAATAAAACTATTTAGTTATACTTTGAATTAACATTGATTATATATATGTTTAAACTAACAATAATTAAATTAAAAGCAAAGTGAGTCTGTCAAATTAGCAACGACTACATTTAAGTTACCGTTTTTTCTTTAATTACAACTTGATTCTGATTTTGTACGAATTCTTTTCTGAATCACCCGTCCCCAAAGGGTTAAACTCCACTCATGAAAGGCTCTATCTCATTCACAAAATACATGAAGTGTATGAGCAAATAAATGCTCTATAATAAATGCCCAGGCATTATTATCTATAATGAATGCTCTATAATGAATTAAAGCTTTGAGACAGCAATTGAGACGTTAGTGGAGGAAGGTGGAGGCTCAGATGAAACAAATTTTAAGGCTCTTAAGGAACTTTAAAAGATAAAATGAATACTAAAGCCTTTTTAAGGCACATAGAAATCCTGCAAAGTACAAGATTTAAATGTCAACACTTTGAAAGTACAATGAGTAAATATATAATTACTTGCTGATTTTAGCAGGGTTTGAAAAAACCCAACCCGCCTGGGTTTTATTAAAAAAAACCGGGGAAAATTAGATTTTTTCATTTAGTGCTCATAAACTTTAAGTTTTACTGTGTAAATATTTTTATTTATTAAAAAGTGTCGTATAAGCTTAAAAATAGAAATAAACCCAAAAAGTTATTTAAATTTTGTTATATGTGTTTTATATTAAGTTTAAATAACGCATTATCACTAATGTATGCTTGAATCTTTTTTAGTGTTAAGTACATAATATTAATGTTTCACAATTTTTAACTCAAGCATTGTAAAATATAAATGCAGTAGCATAAAAGGAACAAGTTTATTAATCTTTTTGTTTTTACACACATTTATTTACTATATTTATTAAACATACACATATATATATATTATAAAATTATAATCTGTAAATATTTATAATCAGTAAAAACTAAAATTTCATCTGATTTTTGACTTTAATAAGAAACTGAAATAAATATTTAATGGTCTTCCATGTTTTTATAATAAGATTAATAGAAAGTGAAATTAAAAGTACATATAATTATAAAGAATATCAAGTACTTGTCCCATTTTTTCAAATAATTAACCCTAAGAAAATGATTTCATCTTTAGATAAATAATTTAAAAAAGTTCTCTTATAAAAATTTTTAGCTTACTTTTTTAAAGTCAGAAAATAAAACTGTTTAAATTTGATAATGTATCACTAAGTAAAAAATAAAAAAATTGTTTCTTTTCAATTTTTTCAAACATATGAATTAATAATTATGAATTAATAATATAATAAGCAACACTAACTTTTAATAAAAACATTATTATAAATTTTTTTTATTATTTTTTTTTAAAAAAACCACTTATCGTTCCAAGTGGGTTTTTTCAAGGTGGGCCCACTTGGAGAACCCTGCGTTTTAGGAAAGAGAGTTATGTTAAAGGAATTATATTAAAAAAAACACAATCCAAAATTTAAATTACTTTTAATAAATACAATAATTTAAATTATATAAAATTGTTAAAAGAAACACACAATCTCTTCTAGAACATTTTAGGAAGAATGTTTAAGCACATACAGCTCTAATTCAACGAAGTTCGATGTGTTTTGGTTGTACCAATATGGCGCCGCGGTTGCGGTTAAGGCTTCACGAGTGTACGGGCATGCCGTCTCCTCTTATTTATTACTCTATGAAAATTACACGTTTAGTAACACATTCAGTACACACATAGCAATTCGTATTCAAGCGATTTAAAAATATTACATCGATATTCGTATTCACTCGATTTAAAAATCAGGAAAGAAAGAGAACCATCTAGGACTAATTCCCGAACTGATTAAGTTTAATACTGCTCACAACAACAGCTTCTGTCGAAAGACTGTTTTCCAAAATGAATTAGGCATGCTCAAGGTTAAGGAACAGTCTTTAAGCAAAATCATTAAATTTTCATTTAATAACCAGAAAAAGCTATCACATGATCAGTAGATGAAATCATCACAATATTTGAAAATTTTGCAAATTGGATAACCATCATAGATCAATCACTCGACCAAACGGACGTCACGGTGAACGTTGATATCACTGGTCTAGTAACTAGTTTGTACTCTATATCCACGTCCTCTAGTGAACTGCAGTGCTTGTTTATTGCAGCTGTACATAATTTGTTTAATAATAATTGATAACATTCAGTCTCTTTGCCAGAAAAATCTGAAATTCGCAAGTTTTATGACACATTTTTTTTTTCAGATTTTTTTAAAGATTTATAATTCGTAAATTTTAAACTTAAAAAAAAAGCTAATATGTTATTAAAATTTGATTCTTTATATCATAAATAAATAAAATAAAGAACATTTTAGTAAACATTCCAAGCTAGTCAAAACATTAAATTTCATATAAAGCACAAGAAATTGGAAAATGATAATAATTCCTGAGATATAGTCTCATTATTGCCTGTTAGCGTACAATTAGTTTGCTAGTAAAGCGTTTTCTTGGTTTCCATTTGTGTGTAAAGGAAATTCTAATTATTTTCATTCAAAAAGTCTTTCAAAATATGATTTTACTCCTCTATTTCAATTACAAGGTACTTTGATATATTGGACGTGTTAAAAGTTAAAAATATAAGAAAAGTATTTCACAACATCCACTAAGATGACATGTTTGTCAAGGATGATAAAAAAATTAATGGTTAAAAAAATAATTCATTGCGATAACGAACATTTAGCTGTAATCTTATTATTGTTCAGATATCTAAAAGAATTTTTCGTGGTTTTCCTTTGCCTTTAACGCAACATTTGATTACTTTAATTTCAACTTAATCTTAGTTAAAATAAATTATTTTGATAACTTTTATAAACATTGTTTTACGCCGATATTTAAATTGCACGCTACTTTGATTTTTGGAATGAGTTTAAAATTACAAAAAATATGAAGAGCATCTCTCTAATCACCGAAATAATTGACTGTCTGTCAAAGGCGTTAAAAAAATTATTTATTATATAAAAAAATTCATTACGATAACTGAGCATTTCGCTGGAACTCTTTAAGCGTCAAGCAATCTGAATGATATTTTCGTGGTTTCCCTTTGCGTGTAACGCAAAATATGATTGTTTTCTTTAAAAAAAAACATTCATAAAGGCGGCAATGTTTAAATATTTACATAAATTATGAGTTATTTTATCTTTATTCCTTGTTAAATCAAAACAAAATGAAGAGCATTTGACTGTGGGCAATTAATTAGCAAGGTAAATAGTCTTACGTGGGCATTAAGAAATGAATTGGGAGATTTTGATAGGGATATATATATATTATAATAATTTGAATAATTATTCGTGCAAAGGCATTAATAAAGATCGGAAATTGAAAGATACAATCGAATTCATAATAAATGCTACGAATAATTATTTTCATGAAAAAGATTTTTATTTTTAATTCTCATCGGAAAATTTAACAAATTTACGGTTGCATGGCTTTAAAAAAATGTGTCATTGATGTGCATTTTTAATTATTACGATTTTAAAACAATAATAGTAAACTTATAAAATTCAAAGGATTTTAGTTTCGAACTCGTTCTGTTAAATCATATTTTTAAATATAAAAAAAAGCTAATATAAGCATCTATACTTCAGTTATAATAGAACCAGACTCTCCAAACTAATAACTATGGTTGAATAAGCAAATATCCTTCCTTCGATTTTAATTAACCTAAGTTCTGTAAACCGAAACTAAACAAAACCGAAACTATAGTACATAATTGCTCGTAATCTGAATGATCTCTGGCTTTAAGACTTCAATAAGCAAACAAATAAATTATGAGTAATGAATAGACATCTTTAAGCAATATACAAAATAATATACTGGTTTACGGAAATGAAAAAATTTTAGAATTTAAATTCAATTGCTTTTTAATGATCAACACTGATTACGCGCAATGCTAAGGTACGGCGGGGATGTCAGAAAATAATCCCTAGGACGACGCGAACGCCACTTTTTGTGCGTAAAACCGGTCTGTCAAAAGCGTGGGTTGCTTACCTACGTGGACCATTTCATATCATTTATGATTATATGCTGGGAAATGATTTGTATATCATTAAATTTTAACTGTAAAAAAATTTAATCAAGATAAGTAGCGTGAAGTAATGTAAATTTTAATTTATAGTTGTATAATAATAATTGTAAATAGCGTTATGTTAAAGTATTGGTCCTAAAGAGTAGTAAAAACAAGTATCTTATTGGTTTTTTTATTATTAAAGAAAAGAGTTCCTTCAAAATTAATGTTTTGTTTTTCTTTTCCTTCTTAGTCCCTTTCTCCAATAATTTATTTAAAATAAATATTATAAAGCTTAAGTATGTTTCTTAATAAATTTCGAATCTTTTATTTTGAGCTGAATGGGTTTTTTTTTTAGTTTTAATCATTTTTAACCCTATAAACTTTCTTTAAATCAAAGTATTTAGCTTTCATTAACTTTAATAACTAGAATTTTTTTTTTTTTAAATTTAGTTATATGAACAAATTTTTTTATAATAAAATGTATGTTTGAATGGACTTAAGTATTACGTAATGTGATAAAAAAAACATGAATTTTCCTAATTTTTTTAATTTTTTTAATTTGTCTGAATTTTTCCCCCTGATAAATTGATTCAGATTGTATTTTATTTTCTAAGTAATCAGTTCTGAAGTTTTTTTTTTATTTTAAACGTTTAAAAATATTTAATTTTATGCCAACATATTACAAGGTTAACTGATAAAAAGAATTTATTGCCTTGAACAATGATGTTTAGTTAGCAATCACTACTTACAATTACTAAATATGTTTGTCTAAGTATTTTCCGTTTGTCTAAGTACTTTGTACTAAGTACTTCGTACTAAGTACTTCGTTGGTTGAACTGCTGTCCATGTGGCCCTTTACTCAAAAAGGTCGCGCACCCCTACTAAGTATAATTTGAAGATGCTCATTTGTTATGAAGTAAATTGAATGAGGACGTATTTTCAGCTAATTATTTATCAAACTTTTTTACGCATTATTATTTAGTTAATAGTAATGTAAAATCTCCATTTTTGAATTATAACAAAGATTTTACAAGATTAAAAATTTCGCTCGCTTCAAAAAACATCTAAACAGGAAATAACAGTCGACATGTATTAAGCCAGGGATGGGCAAACTACGGCCCGCTGGCCAACTGTTGCCCGCCGGAAGGTTTTATCCGGCCCGCGGATGGAATTTTAATTTGCCGATCAGTGGCAAATCTAAACAAAAGACATCCATTTTCTTGTCAACTATTTAAAATTATTTCTGTTTTTCCTTTTTTAACAAAGTACTGATGACCTTTTTACTTTCTCTATTTTTGTTCTACAAAACATAAATTGATGGAAATAGTTAGCACAGACAGCTTCAATTGGTAAAATGTTGAAAGTAGAAGTTCTTCATAGAATAGCCTTAGATTGGCTCTAACTAGAGTTTGTCTTTCTCGAGGAATCTAATGTAGGTAAATTGTACTTCACATTTGGCAGACTGCGCATTTTAAGATCCAACGAGCAGACGATCTAACAATCATCTGAAGCAGTTGTTTCTAAATATGCCAAAGTTTTACAAATCATTACCAAAAGCTAGTTTCCAAAATTTAATATTTCATGTCCAGAAAATCAGCGCTATGTTTGCTTAATCTTATATATGTGAACAAGAGTTTTCAACTATGAACCTCAGAAAAAATCATTTCAGAAGTGGACTAACAGAAAAGCATTTAGCCTTGTTCCTTAAAATAAGCACATCTCACTTCGAACCTTAATATAAGGAACTCTTAAAAATGAAATCGCAATTTCATTCATCTCACTAAATATTTAAATTAAAACTTGTATATAGCTTTTTTTTTTAAATTTTGAAAGTTTTATTTGGCCCACCAAGCATTTTTTTCCTCGATTTTTGGCCCTCGACCAAAAAAGTTTCCTCATCCCTGTATTAAGCGCTCAAAACAGAAGCCCATTTTCAAGACATGCCAAACGTGTATGAGAAGAAACAAAAGTAATTTGAAATATAAAACGAAAAGTTGCCAACGAGAAATGGAAAAAATAAAGGTGAAAAGTAAAACAAGAAATAAACCATTCTAGCCGAGAGAGATAAAAAAAATCCAAAGAGCAAGAAAAACCACAGTGGCCGAGAAGGGCAAATTAGGGTAAAAAGCATTTCCACTCGTTATGGAGAGGTGGTGGGGATCTAATATATTTAACAAGGCAATAAATATTCATTTTTATTTTATTTTATAACCGTCGTCGAACAGCGGACCCAATTTTTGGGTTTACGACTACTAATGTTCAACTACGTATCCTTGTAATTTTGAACCCAATCCAGAAGACAATAGAACTCCTGGATAAAGTAGTGGGAGAAATTTGCCTTCGTGGCGGACTTTTTGAGGGAACTAACCCTCATTTGCGTTACATGGAGAGGAAGACCACCGTGAACCTCCGACTGTTAGCCTGACAGCAAGGGGACTCTAACCCACGATCCGTCAACCACTGAAGATATTTCACATCAGCACTGTGGTCGGTGCAAGCCGGGTGCGGAATTCGTATCGACCAGTTATCGCTGGAATTTGAACTCGGCTCACGTCATTGGAAGACGAACGCTCTGTCCCTTGAGCCATCGCGGCTCAAGCATAAGATAAAAAAGAAAAACAGTTTCAGTTAATATATTTAATAAAAAAAATTAAATAAAAGAAACTCCTATAAAAAAAAGATTTCATACTAAAGATTTGAATTGGAAATCAGATCAAATTATTATTAGTGTAAATCGAGCAAAGAATTAATTCCTCGTAAATTATGAAAGGACATAGATGGAAGTAAAAAAAAACAAGTCCAAAGCAATATTGACAATAACTGTGACAATTTATCGAAGCAAACAAGATTCAGTAATATGATCCGGCTTCGGAATAAAAGGGTGCACAGTGTTCGGTAAAATTAAATTTTCTTTGTAGTTAATTACAACTACTTTATTACAATTGTAGTTAACTATAACTACTTTTTTTTTTCAAAAAAAGATCGTTGCTTCTTCACTACTTTTCGCAGACATACATACGTTACTGGTGAGCATAATTCACATAAATGTTTAAAATGGTTTTGACTAAAAAATTGGCTTAGTTAAGCATGAGAAGTTATTAAGAAATGTTAATTCTTCTTTACATAAGATAATTTGTAATTCTAAAGTACTTTTAACGAATTTATTCTTTTAACCTTAAAACTCTGTGTTCTTCTTTGACAGTGAGTATTTAATTAAGGAAATGATAAGAAATCATCAAATATTTAAATGATTAATGCTTTTTTATATCCTCCAAGAAATAAAGTACAGTGCGCAAAATAAAGAAAAAGGTACACTCTGAATAACTTTATATCTAATGATCGGATCTTCACGTTCTAGGACTCAATTCGATTTCCAATGATAATGAACGAAATTACTTAAGAACATGAAAAAATAACAGCTGTCAACAAAAATTAAAAAAAACTTGCTTTGGAGTATCAGACGAAAGAAATTTTTTTTTTCAGGGGATAGAGCGTTTCCCCTTTCAATGACATGAACAGGGTTGGAATCCCAGCGATGGGTGGTAGATACGAATTCCGCATCCGGCTTGCACCGACCACAGGGTAGACGTAAAATATCCTCAATGGTAGACGGATCATGGGTTAGAGTCCCCTTGCCGTCAGGCTAACCGTGGGAGGTTTTCGTGGTCTTTCCTCTTTATGTAGCGCAAATGCGGGTTAGTTCCACCAAAAAGTCCCCCATGATGGCAATTTCTACCAATACTTGATTCAAGAGTTCCCTTGCCTTTTGGATTGGGTTCAAAATTAAAAAGCTACGGTGTTGAGCATTAGTAGTCGTAAACCCAAAAAATTGGGTCGGCTGTTCAACGACTGTTATAAAATAAAATAAACTTTAAAAGTACTCGCCAGAAATCGCTACAAACTGTTTTTGTTTTTTTTGTATCGCACTGCGCGCTACACTACTTATGTTTTTAAGAAGTAGCGCACTACACTACAAGCTACGAAAAAAAGCACTGATTGCAGTAGTTTCGCTACTTGTAGCGCCCTAATCCGACCACCGAGGGTTCATTATTTCGATTCTCTTACCTCTGTGATGAATTTTCAAAAGAAGGAAAAACTGCTACCAATTGATGCAACGGTGATCAAAGGCATGGATTCGCAATTCAGGTTGTTGAATAACTCTGCATGCATAATTGGGTACGCTGTTTATTTCCAACCGCTATTTTATTCTTTCTTTCCATTTTAAACTGCCATGTTAAAATTTCAATGTTAAAATGTTTAAGCAGACAACGTTTGTGATATCAATGTATTTTCAGAGAAAAATCTTAATTGTACAGTGCTGTTTATTAATTGTGTAAAAATACAGAACAAACCAACGATAAAAAAAAATTAAAAAAACTGCTGTTCCACAATGTTTTACTATAGCTCGTTCACCAAGAGTTGGCACTTGGTTCCGCATTCATCACGTGGTATGCAATGATACTATTTCGCTATTTTTGGGAAAAAGTTGTTAGCAATCCTGAACAAAGTTGCTATTTTATTTTATAACCGCCGTTGAACAGCCGACAGAATTCTATGGGTTTACGACTTTTAATGTTCAACTCCCGTAACTTTGTCATTTTGAACCCAATCCAGAAGACAAGGGAACAGCTGGATCAAGTATAGGGTGAAATTTTTGCTTTCGTGGAGGACTTTTTGATGGAGCTAACAAGCATTTGCGTTACATGGAGAGGACCACTAGAACCTCACACGGTTAGCCTGACGGCAAGGGGACTCTAACCATAGCCACCGAGAGTCGAGGCCTTTCAGTAGATTTATGACGTCATCCTCTGAAGTGTTAGCGGCTCATAAGATAACATGGTATTCAGATTATTATTAAGAGAAAACTATAATAAATAGTTCAAACTTTTGAGCGACGTAATATATTTTTGCTTTAGCTAATTCAATAGCACTTAAAATTTTTAAGTGGTGAATTTTTAACTTTTTAATTAAATAATGTTATTTATAAAGTTATAACTCAAAAAATGAACATGTAGGAATGTTTGATGCTTTTCAATAGAAATGAAATTTAACAAGAATTTTTTTTTTTAATTTTTAAATCTTGATTCATCATAACTATTTTTAATATCAAAAGAATAAACCTTATTTAAGTGTATAATTTATTATTTTCTAATATGTAATTAAATATTAGATTTAATCATATATTTGAAAATAAGAAATTACACGTTTTAATAAGGAAATGAATACGAGACAAACAAAAATATGTTATATCATTGCAAAAAAGAGACAAAGAAATTATATTTTTATTGGCACATTCATAAAATTTTTATTTTAAAATACGTTTTAAAGAATTCTTTCCGAATCCTATTATATACGTTCAAATTCCAAGTGGAAATAATATAAACATAAATACTGCAATTATTTAAAAATAAATGACGCATATAATATCCAAATAGAACAAAATAATTTAGCTAAGTAATAATTATAAAGTAATAATAATAAAAAAATTATAAGTAATTTAGCAAAGTATTTCGATCATTAAGATTGTAAAACTTTAAAATAGTATTTATTATTTTCAAAAATAAATATACCTGTTTTTACTATAAAAAAGTAAAGTATTTTCAAATCTTAAGTTTTTCTAACATATAATAAATTCATTGATGACAATCTTTCTTATAAGATTTGTTAAGAAAATATCCCAAAATGGAGATTCCTCGAGAAAATTAGTATAATATAGTATTTTCAGTATAATATTCTGAGCAGAAATTGCTCAATAATTTAAAAAATTTATTCACTGAAAAAGGCAAGAAAATATTGAATATTTTTCATGAACTGCATTTGAAATTGTCTACAAGTTTTTGTTAAATCATAGTTTTTTAAAAAAAATTAGGATAGAAAAATGTAAAAGCATTTATTAAAATCATTTTTCCTGTCATTCAATAAGATACATCTCATTAATTAATATATTTTATATAAGATACATTTCAATGTATATGTATACGTATGTATAAACTTATATTTTATTGTTTTAAAGCTTGTTTACATATACTCTTCCAGACTTATAAAATAAGCATAAAAATGGGAATAAAATGAGAATAGCCCATATAATCTGGAGCAAAATCAAAATTTATTTATCCTAACTATTGCAAAAATCTAAATTTAGTTTTTTTTTTAAAAAAGAATATTTCTTTTTTAGTTGTAGTAAAGATTATTATATGGTAGTTCAAAAAATAATAAAGAAAATAATAACATAACAATTTAATAACATTTTTTGTTGACAAATTATTTAAGGTATCAGCATAAGATAACAAAGAAACAATTCATCTGTATTCGAAAGATTCATACCATATGAAGCATGCACAACAGTTTCTTTAATATTCATTTAAATAATAACATACAAAAATTAAAATGGCAAACTATGAATTAAATTCCTTTTTATTAATATGATTTAATGTATCGGAGTTTTTTTGCTTTCAAGTATGAATATTTATGAAATTTTACTCAAATGCCAATCATCATTGTTATTAATTTTTCTTTCTTTTAAAAGTATAACTAAAGCTTTTTTAATTGTTTTTTGAAATAATAAAAATGTTAACTCTTAATGACATCTTATATTTGCTTATATATACATTTAAACGCGACAAATGATGTTTAAATTTGTTTTATTGCACGTCTATGAGTTTTGCGAAAGTACGAATGTTTTGTTAGTTTCATATTCTAATGCTCGCTAACAATAAACAATAACTAAAACGGTGTAATTCTTAAATACAACTTATTTCATTATTCAATTAAAAAGCTTATTATTAAGTCGGCAAAAACGAATATTAAAGCATGAAAGATAAATAACACTTACTCAACTATTAACGGTTATTTGTCTCGTTTGATGGAATTAATCCACTTTTTTTTTTTTAATTTCCTCACATTTCGGAAGCCTAAATACTGATACTTAAGGTCCATTTTTATAGTTCCCTTTACATCTTGGAGCTACACACGAATATAGCATTGTTAAAAGCTGTAAAATAATGCAATATATATATATATATAAACTGCTGTTTG
>NC_092214.1:3620668-3623329 GCF_043381705.1 Parasteatoda tepidariorum
GTCGACAATGTGTAAAGTCGCAACCCGGTTAGCCTCATTGGAAGGCGAACACTCTATCCCCTGAGCCATCGCAGCTCAAGGTTGCTATTTGGCAATATTATGGCAAAAATATTTATTTCGCAAACCTTATGTGCATTTTTTTAACATTAAATATTTCATAAATTTGATATTTGGCGCCATTTTTTTTACGATATTTCTCTCTTTGGAGGGAATAGTTTGTCCCTTTTTGAGACATTTTGCTGGAAAAACGGCAGTTTTTAAATTTAAAATGTAGTTTATTAGCTAGAGCAGTGTTTCCCAAACTTATGACTTCTGTGTACCCTTTCCAAATTTTTGTAACTCTGTGTACCACTAAAAAAGAAA
This sequence comes from Parasteatoda tepidariorum, assembly GCF_043381705.1. NCBI lineage: Eukaryota > Metazoa > Arthropoda > Arachnida > Araneae > Theridiidae > Parasteatoda > Parasteatoda tepidariorum. The sequence continues at coordinate 3,621,032 of NC_092214.1, forward strand.
TGAATGTATTTTTTACTGTAAAAAAAATGCACAAAAGTTAAAAATCGCAACTGACTGTTGACACGACTAATTTTTAACTGTTAACTCTGCAAAAAATAGCCAATAGAAAAATACGTATTCGTAAATTTTCATGGCTAGCTTTGTTTTTAAGTAAATGTTTTTCAAATTTTCGTTTGTTGTAAGATATTTTGCATAAGAACGCGTACCCCCTCTAAACTGTTCCCGTACCCCTGGGGGTACGCCTACCACACTTTGGGAAACACTGAGCTAGAGAAACGAAAGGTATAATAGCAGATGATAAAGCGAAGTAAGTGACTGAAAAGGAATGAACTGTTTTGTGTTTGGTGTGCATTAGGGGTTGTCCCAATTTCAAGCGCGGAGATGTTTCTTTTCTTACTCCCGTACTGAAATGGACTCTGCTTCCGAGATGGTGTCAACTCCTGCTATATTCCCAGCATTGGTTAGGAGGAGAGGATGGTCCAAACTCGTTTCAAAAACCTCTTCTGCTGTGCCCCAAAATGTTGTTTTCTCCTTTAAACACAAAAAGGCACCTAATAGTTGGGAATTAGTTTACATTATGTCAATGAAAGCTAGACCTCTTTCCCTAGCCCTATGTATATTCTTTGATACAACTACTCGTTCAGATTATTGAAATAGTTTATTTTCATGACATTGTTTTGTATAATTTAAATTACTAAAGATGAACGCAATCTTTTTCCTAAATGCTTTTTGTTTTGTTTTGTTTTAAATTTATTGTGATATTTTACACTTTTTCCGATTGACTTATTGGACGGAATTTACTTTGAGATAATAATAAATAAATGAATTTAAAATAATTACTTTTAATTTCTAATGTAAAAAAAATCACAATTTGTATTTTTTAGAATAGTTTTTGATTCTTTTACAGGTTGAAAACAGAAATTTATAAAGACTATATGAGAGGATGACTCCCCTTTCACACAGCAATGATTGGAGTTCTTTTCAAATGAGCGGTAAATGCAATGTTCTTGACTCTTTAAATATCTATTAGATATTAGTTAATCATTTACCCCCTGGTTGATCACGTAACACTTTAGATGAAAAACTACTCGCTACTTCTCTTTTTAATCGGATAGAGATGTGCTTTAATTCATTTTAAAAACAAAGGACATGTAGGGTAAATCAACCAGTGAAGGAACATTTCATATATATTGATTAAAAATAAGAATTTGAAAGTTTTTCTTTAGATTGATTGGTAACAATAGCTTACTATCAAACAATAGGAAGTCATCTAGCAATACTTTGGATTACCTGGTCAAATAGACTTCTATCCTTTACTGGGTGTTCATTCATTGGTAAGGGCTGTTCCATCACTTGGTCTTCTTACTACTTGTTATTTGAATCTCCAAAACTTTAAAACAATATTATGTAAGATCTCTGCATTTTTCTTACATAATTTGCAATTAGTAACAAATATGTTGACACTGTCATTTAACTATAATTACGAATTTTGATATTAATATGATTTTTTAAAAGGCAAGCGAAGCTTAAGTGTTCCTTCACTGGTGAGTTTACACTATTTCTAAAATTAATATTGTGTTTTTGGCAAAGATAAAAGATTTTTCTTTAAAAAATAAAGACATAATTTTTTCAATCAAAATACCGAAATGTTTAACTGTGTGATACAGGGAGTTGCATAGTATAGAGGGAGTTAAGTTTGATTACCCTCCCCCTCGTATATATATATAAAATAATATGTCTTTAAAGGCCAGATAATTGAAGAAACTTAGGCTTATTCTCACAAGTAGACATTTTATTAAGTTATATAAAGTATTGAAAACATTGTTTGCCGGAGTTTTCCCTCGATTACATTGGTGGTTTCCCTAGCAGGGATGTTGGGATTTTGCACAGATTTATGTAGCCATGAAAATATGAAAAAGTCACGAATTTTTGGTGCTCTCGATATTTAAAGGGGGGTTCTGAAAGGGAGGAGGTTGCAAGGATATTCTTATCTTAATGAAACGTCATTCAAATGATAAAGTTTAGAGATTTTGATTCACTAAAAGGATGGCGCCATTCTACCGCTGTGGAATTTTTGGGACTATCTTAATGCGTACTTCATCTACGAATTATTCCCCATTAACCTCAGAAAATAATCTTTTATCTGGCCTTATCTGTTTATCTTGACTTTTTATGGCTCTTTGTAAGAGACCGAATTCTACTTCTTAAAATTGATCAGAAACATCTGTTTTAAGCTTATCATTTAATATAGAAAACTCGTATGAGGCATTCTATATTACATTATATATATATATATAT
>NC_092214.1:3623569-3654179 GCF_043381705.1 Parasteatoda tepidariorum
TAAAAGTCCAAATTTTTCAATGGTATAATAAAAATTAACAATATCTAACCCCTTTGTGCCCGTACATCGCGTCAAACTTCACAAAAAATTAATACAATTTTCTATGATTGTTTAGAGTGTAATTGTACATAGTTGCAAAATATATTAATTAAAAACAATTAAAGTACATAAAAATAGAGATTTTAAGCTTCAAAATGAGCCAAAGCAGAAGCATTTTTGATCATTTTTAAAGAAGTTATGACACTTTGATTTTTGCCATTTTTTTATAAGTTTCTAGGTGCACTGATACTTTTGAGCGGTACTGTATATATATATATATATATTGCAAGTAATTTTAAACATAATAACATAATAAGGTGTTTTCTTTTATACATATTTGTGTACGTGTCGTAAGATATCATCTTTTTTAAATTTCTTGATAAAGTAATGAAATATGCACACAAGGTTGAATACTAAAGTTAGAAGAAAATTCGCAATTATTCAGCCCAGAATTCGCATATTAGAAAATATCTGCACTTAATTGTTTATTTTTAATATAATATAAAAATAAGATATTTTTATCACATGAGGCATTAACAGATGAAATCAGATTTCATACATGCGTACAGACTTTTGCACCATACTGCAGTACTTAAAATTTTGTTAATTTTTTTATACATATTGCATATGGTTTTTACAATCCGAATTAACATTACATCTTATTTATTCAATTCAAACAACACTGCAAAAACTTTTTTTTCTTAGATAAATAATTTACATTGAAGATTTGCGATATATGAAAGAAAATCATTTCTATATTAAAGTTATGCTTCTATTAAACCTGCAAGTATTCAACCTAGAATTTACTTATTAGAAAATATTTACGCTTTATTGTTAATTTTTAATGTATAAAAGAAGATATTTTTAACATACGAGTCATAAACAGATAAAATCACATACCTACAGACGTTTGCACCATTCATTAAAACTTAAAAACTTAGTAAATTTTTCATGAGACGTACATGTGATTTTTACAATCCAAAAAATTATTGCATCTTTTTATTCAACCGAAATCAGTAAACAAAATTTAATTTTTTTGTCATTAGTGAATTTTGTTTTTTAAATGCATTAAAAATTTGCGATATGTAATCTCTTGCATAATTAATAGACGCACTATAAGATTTTATGTAAAATCTTAATTATCTGGTGATACTCTACAGCTTTATTGTTTTTACGCGACTCAAACCGGTTTACCCTTGTTTACGTTCGTGTATCAAATGGTTAACATTTTTATGCAATACGTTAAAAATAAATACAAATAGGAAGTATATAAAAAATTTCCTGAGTGAAAATCCAATGCACGTATGTTTAAATATAAGAATATTGCATATAAACTCATGCAAAGCATGTCATTATTAAAAAACTGCAGTGCATCTAATTATTACACTAAAATTACATCATTCCTGATATAATAAATATTCTATATTTACATAATTTATCGTCTAATTTATTCAATCATCGAATTACGAATTTATATCATATATCGTCTAATTTAACCAACTGATACACGAACGTAAGCAAGTGCAAATAGGTTACAGTCCCGTAAAAACGATAAAGTTGTATAGCATCCCCCCGATAATTAAGATTTTGTATAGAATCTTATAGTGGGTTTAATAATTTGGCTAGGGACTGTATAAAATGAAATCAAGAAATAAACACTTTTACAAAGAAATCAATTGTATTTAAAAAAAAGAGTTTGTGCTTGAGAATTAACAGAATTCTGGAAGGGGGGGGATGAAAAAGCCAGACCATCATCGTGTGCTATCGCTCCTGACGTCACAGCTACTGCGAAAATCAGTTATTAGGATTTTTCTCAGGCAGGTGTAGCTATATCCGTCCTCAAATTTTCTTCCGTATCAAGAAAATGTCTTACATTGAATACATTAACAGGGAGTGTAGCGCTTTTAAAAAGTGCTTAACGGTGCTTATTTTCGTTTTTCAAAAGACCTTAAAGGTGCTTTTTCATTGGGTGTTTTTAAAAAGTGCCTAATTTTCCCTTTTCCAAAATTAGATTTCTTTTTCTTTACCATATAAATTTTGGATTCGAAATACTCAAAAAGCGAGGTTTTCATATTGTTCTATTTAACGTTTTCATAATTCAATCAGCCACAACCTATTTCGACATAGGGTAAACTAACCAGTGAAGGAACACTTAAGCTTATCTTGCCCTTAAATTTCACAATTTGTAATTTTAGCTAAATGACAGTGCCAACTTATTCCTTATTAAATGCAAATTATGCACACAAAAAATTTGTGAACTTACATAATATTGTTTTAAGCTTTTGGTTGTTCAAATAATAAGTAGTAAGATGACCAAGTGAAGGAACAGCTCTTATCAGTGAATGAACACTAAATTTCCCAGTGAGTGAGCACTTAATTTTGAGAATTTTCGATGCTCTTTAGGAATTCATAAGCCAAACAAATGTCTAAAAACAAAATTTTTTCTTGGAATTATAACATCTAACCACAGTTAACGTAGACAATTTTTCTTTTTTTTTAGTCATGAAATGGAAAGTAAAATAGGGTTGAATACAGAATTAAAAAAAAAAAATATTTTTCTTTCTCTCAGTTTAATAATCGAGTCTAAATCATAAATGTTTATATTTTATCGCGTTTTTGTTAAATCTTTTTCCCCATATTTTTCTAGGCTTTTTTTCATCTTTTTAAATATTTTTTTCTCTTCATACTTTCTTGCTTTAACTTTTTTTTCCAGCTCTTTCAGTCTCTTTAAATTTTCTGAAGTTAATGCAAAAGGTAATTTATTTCTTTTTCTTTTGATTTGATCTTCCTCTTTATTCCAAATATTTGACTAATGTGAATGTATCTTAGAAATTTCTTCTGATTTTCCAGTACTATTTCTAAAATTTCTCACTGGATAATTGATGGGAAAAGGTGTTTAAGTTTGAAGAAAATCCATCTCTCACTCACTTATATCTTGTGGGTCTTCAGCAGTACTCACCATTTTCTGACTTTGATTACTAATGGAACGAATAGTTTTTGCAACTAACAATGCCTCAAGAGGACTTATCTCAAAATCTGTTTTCAAGATACATTCATTATCAATGTTAGTTTTTCAGCTTCAGTGCCCAAAATCTGACTTAACTAAATGTTCTTTTTGCAATAAATTCTTCCATATTTAGAAAAGCACAGGCTATTGGATATTAGGGATATTAGACTCTTCTGTCAATGTTCCTTTAAAAATTTGCAACGTATCTTGTGAGATTTCATTCTCAAGCTTCGGAAGAAATAGTGCATCCTTACTCGAAGTTCTCGTTTATCGAAATATACGTTTTGTTGATAAGCTTTCTTGCTCATTAACTCTTTTTGTCTGTCTTGCATGCATTTGTTAAAGTCAGCGTTTTCAGCATCAAATGGAAAAATACGACATTTTATAAAAGCAATTTAACTTTATCAGTTGATGCTTCAATAGCCTATTAAAAATGGGTGTGAAATTACCTCTACATATTGTTTTACGACTCTTTTCAAGACATCACAAGGCTAGAATAGACTAGTAGTAGCTAAACCAGAGAATTTGTTTTGATAAACAAAACTTGCTCTCAGTTTCAAATTGATATGAGATTTATGCCCATCTAGAAGAAGTAAAATAAGGAATTTGATAGAATTTTCAATTAGCCATGGGTAGAAAAAAGCATTTGCAATATATTCGTAAAATGTTGTTGTGGTCATCGATTCACTTCATGAATCACTTTTTCCAATGAAATATATAGCAGGAACTGATTCTGTAATACCTCGAGGAATTCTTCAGTAAGGAAAAACTACCAATGGAGGGACTTTTTTTTTTCACTAGCTGAAATGTTGGCCAAAACTGTTGTTCTTTTTTTAATTCCTAGGAACTATAGAATATAAATTCCTATAATTTTTAGGGGCAAAGATTTTTCCCGTTTAAGGGCAGTATTCAATTCCCGTTTCGTTCGCATTGTAGATGCGATTACATTCTAAAGGAATGCCAAGGCTACTTCCCTCCTTAAGATTCGTCTAAAGTTCTTTAAACCACTCTCGAATATATTCTCAGTTTAAGAAAGGGAAATTTTGCCTTTTGAAATTATCTTCGCATTGCACTGAGTTATCAGTGGATGTCGACTTAAAAAAAGCTTCACCCATTTTTCACCTGGATGGCTGTTTTTCCGTCATGACCCGTTTCCGTCATGACGTTAAGGACCACATTAAGATAATAATTTAGCTAATTATTGGCCCAAAACCCAGCAAAGAACTGTTCTATTCAAGCTTTTATTATTATATATATTTAGTTTTCGATAAGTCAATATAGTTTATTAAGCTGTCTAACGTATGATGGAACTAACTACTACATTTATTAAGATAAAATTATAAATAAATTATGATTATAACTCTTTCCATAAATTTAGCAATTAAATTAGCATTTTGAAATGAGATTACTTTAGAAATTATTCTTACAGCATTTAACAGGGTGTCCTCTATATCGTAGAACTACTAATTATCTCAGAGCCATGTAATATCATGTTTCACACCTACTGTTCATTCACTGAGAAATCTATTCCCAGTGAAGGAACATGCCTGTTCCTTCACTGGTTAGAAGTTTTTTTTTGTATTTTTAACATGATTTTGATGTATAATATGACTAAAGGTACATGAAAATTTAAAGTTTTTATTTTTATTTTCATTAACTTGGAAAAATTCTAGTAAAGGAACAGTTGTTCATTCATTGGTTTTTAATCGCTTGGTAATCTAGTGAATAAACATCCCCTAATCTCAGTACTTGCTTATGCTATTATGCTTAAAATAAATAAAACGTAACTTCAATAACCATATTTTGAATTTCTTTCTTCACAGTGATAAAAACAGAACTATTATATGCAATTAATACCACTTTGAACGGATACATACAAACACTGACCTTATAATTTTGTCATAGAAACAAGGCGCTGAACAGATACTAACAAATTCAAAAAATTTTCCAGAGAAGACTATATAACTAGGCAACCAAATGCATTGTTAGATGACTTCCTATTGTTAGGTAGTAGGCTACTGTTACCGATCAATCTAAGTAAAAACGTTTAAAATCTTAATTTTAGAAAATATTTATGAAATGTTCATTCACTAAGGTGTGTTCCTTCACTGGTTCGTTTACCCTACCATCGGTCTTTAGTGTATGAAAGCATTTTATGAAATACTTGCGGGTTCGAATACTGAGTTGGATTCGGTGGGAAGGATGCTTGCATTCTCATGAGCAACTGTGCTGCATTTTGCAAGAGAGATAATCTTTCAATTATTTATAATTTTGAATAAATTTTCTTACATAATTGTGTTAAGTAATTATAAATTTAAAAAAATTGAATGATTCTCTCAGTATTGAATGTATTTAAAATTGTGAAATTGCTTTTATGGTGGCTAATATAATCACGAGAAGAATTCTTTGTCAGAAACTAGTCAGTCAATTATATCATGGTCACGTCACTTTTTAAATCTATTTTGAATTTTGTTAATATATGAAGAACTTTCAACAATATGAATGAAAAAATTATGAGTGCGCGTATCCTAATTGTAATATTTTGCCTAAAAGTGCTTAAAAACAATTTATGAGTGCTTAAAAAGTACCTAAAAGGTACTTATTTTTTGTTGAAGAATTTGACAACTCACCCTGATTAAGTACAACTCTTTATAAAAATTAATTATTATTTTTCGATACATCAGATCCATTAAAAAATTGTATCCTAAAAATTATTTACGCCAAAAATTCTTAAAAATCTGAGTGGAATCTTGAATTCTTGAAAATTTGAGTGCACCTTTTAATTAATAAATAAAATATTTTATTTCATAACAGCCGACTCAATTTTTTTGAGGCCTACAACTACTAATATTCAACTCCATAGCCATTTAATTTTGAAAACTATCCGAAAGACAAGGGATCTCCTGGATCAAGTATTGGGAGAAATTTACCTTCGCGGTGGACTTTTTGGTGGAACTAACCAGCATTCGCATTACATGGAGAGGAAAACCTCGAAAACCTTCACGGTTAGCCTGACGTCAGAAGGAAACTCTAACTCATGATCCGTCTACCACTGAGAATATTTTAAGTCAAAACAGTGGTCGGTGCAAGCCATTGCTGGATTTGGAACCCGGTTCACGTCGAATTTCTGATTAAATTACTTCCGGGTTGAATTTTAATTCAAAAGTTAATAAATTTTGGAACATTGTTAACTACCCGACAAATTGTAGTAAAAATGAAGTTTCAGTTAATTTATAATCTAAAAATCAAAAGTTGAATTTTGATTCGAAACGTTAGTCCATTGTTCAAAATAAATTACTCACCAAATATTTTCGTTTGCTCACTAGGCAAAAAAAGTTATTGGTCATTTCTTCGATCTACGGTGATGAATCTGAAGTTGCCAGCAGTTATTCTTTTTAAAAATGTTCATTAGTTCGTGATAAACGATGTTGGTTTTCACAAAGTGTATTGCATATGAGCAATAGGAAACTGAGACATATTCCTAGATTGAAAAAAAAGAGAACGAAGAAATATTTTTTTTAAAAAAAGCCTTTTAAAATTTAATATTGTTATCGATTTGCCTTTTATTTTGCTGCTTTCATGTGTCATTTATGGCACGTGTTGGTCACCTCTGTGTTAACCCATCTGAAATTATCGTTTCCGTAAACGGGTAAAAAATAGATTGGCAAAACCAAGTTATATATATCCTTTTTGACAGTAAAAATCATAAGATTAAAATTTACCTCAAAATTTATGCTCGTTTTAAGACATAGTTAGTCCATGTTAATCTATCAAAAATATATTCGTGAGCCCATTCGCCAACAAATTTCAAGACCAAAAGAAATTATCATCAGAAGTTTAAAAAAAATCGAATTATCAAGAAAAATTTATTAATTTTTGTCCTTGACGCCACAAGTTCGAGTGATGCCCTAAAACGTTATATAATATTGCTTAAGAAAAAACTTCAACCAAAATGAAAATTACAGCCTAAACGGCTTTTAGTTAATTTTTACAAATGCTGACACTTTGAAACAAACTCAAAGTTTAACTACGTAGTGTTAGCCCCTAAGGACTAACTTATTCCGTAATCCCATGTTTGAGGACAAAAATTTTTCGTCAGTGAACCTGCTTACATCTTTTCGTTAATTTTTCTACCAAATTTACAAATTATATTTAGAACTGTTATCTTATTGAGCCTCTCATGTTTACTCGCTAAAAAAATTTTCTCAGCCTACCCCCTCCACCAAAATAAGCTACGAAAAAAACTGGTTTTCAGCTAAATTTCAGAAGTTTGAGTTTTGTTTCAAAATGCTAGCCTATTGTAAGAAATCATGAGAAATCGGTCACCAAAATATTTCTAAACTAAAATAAGTTTTAGCTAATTATTGATTAAAAATTTAAACTTTTAATATTGCCTTTAGAGTTTGGCCAATATTAGGACTGTATAAGCCCACGGTAGATAATCTATTGCAAACAATATTATAATATTATAACCGTCGTTGAACATCCGACCCAAATTTTTTGGTTTACGACTACTGATGTTCAACTCCGTAGCCTTGTAATTTTGAACCCAATCCAGAAGACAAGCTCCTGGATCAAGTATTGGGAGAAATTTACCTTCGTGGAGGACTTTTTGATCACGGTTAGCCTGACGGCAAAGGTACTCTCTCCCATGATCCTTTTACCACTGAGGATATTTCACTTTAGTACTGTGGTCGGTGCAAGCCGGATGCGGATTCGTTTCGACCAGCCATGACTGGGGACTCGAACCCGGTTCACTTCGTTGGAAGGCGAACGCTCTATCTCCTCAGCCATCGCGGTGCATTAATGAACAATAATAGACAAAGCAGCTTTTTGTACACATTTGATAAATCTAAGTTTTTTTTTTTTAATTTCAAATATTAAAACCGTATTTTACAACCGATTAAGGAAATCGTTAGCCCACTTAAACTTTACAACGAAACAAGTTGACTGAAATTTCCCCCCAAAAAAAATTTCAAATTGCCACTGTTAATCCATGCTCGGAAATCGTTACCCTATCTGAAAAAAAATGATTTAAACAAATATTAGCTAAAATTTTCGATCCTGCGTTGGAACACCCACCAAGAATAGGTTACAAAACAAGTAAAAAGACCCCCCCCCCCAAAAAAAAAGAAGANCCCCCCCCCCCAAAAAAAAAAAATAATAATAAATCTTTAACTTTACTGCCAAAAAACAATTATGGCCACATAAAGTTTCAGCTTAATATTTTACCTAGAAAACACTATTAAAATTTTCCTCTAAACAATAGCTCTTTGTTTCGTAATAGTTATTCCATACCGAAAAAAAATGGAAATAGTTTAAGCTTATTTTTATCCAAAAAACTGAGAATTAGAATTTTCCCTGCTAACGTTAGACTTTTATGGGAAATCGTTAACCCATCAAATTTTTGTTAGCCTGTCAGATAAAAATCGAAAATTCTAATCAAAATGTAGTGAGAACTTAATCTATATCTCTTTTGAATTACCCTCTTTCTCATTTTCTTTAGAGAATTTTTTAAATTGTGCACTTTGAAATACTTATTATAATATTTGATTTATATCTATTTTCTTTGGAATTTCAGGTTTTGGCCTTTAGTTTCGTAAGAGGGAAGATAAAGCCACTGATAGCAACTAAAATGGGACTATTTGCTATTAAGTTCGAGGTGAGGCGACTATGGCTGTTATATTTACAAAAAAATTAGCTCAAAGGTAACGATTTTCAAAAAAAATGACAACTTTATAAAAATATTAATTTAAGAAAAATTGTTGCCAAACTAGTGATTCGCCTTATATTTATCAAATTTTTATACAAATATGAGATTTCGAAAAATCATGTGGAAATGACCGAAAAGCAATGAATAAATTCATAAAAAATGCACAGAAGCAAAATTGAATGTGTATTAAAACCGTCATGTGCAATATCAAAAAGTGATAATTAAATTTCTTAATCGTGTGTCGTAATAACATCATATATCTGATTCTTATCTTAAAAAAGAAATGAAAATAGACTGAAAAATGATGAATAGGTGACGTCGAATTATTATTGAATGACGTAAATTAAATGCGTCAGAGTGATTATTTTATACAGTAAAACCCCTCGGGAGCGACCATTTTCCGTTCCACAGTAAAATGGTCTTTGATGAAGGTTGTTCGTTCTTATAGGTTACCTCCATTGAATTCAAAATTGTTATCGAAGGTACAATCCGCAAAAAAAAAAAAGATATCACCCTGAATAACTTTCGTTGTAATGATCGGATTTTCACGAACTAAATGTCAATCTTAATGGTTCCGGGGGGTGACCTCAAATATGCTAATTAATTAGTGCTAACTATTAATTAAGTTACGAAATTAGACACAAAAACGTACTTTCTCTGAATAAACATATATTTTTTTTTACATATTTGGAATCTAGACACTTGAATTAGGGGGGGTAGACAAAATTTTGAAAAAATTGGATCTTAAATTGGGTCACAATAAAGGGCGGTAAGGATCTTAAATATATTTGGCGATAGTCCAGAAAACCGCTAAAAAAAGACGCCTGCGCAAATTAATATTTTAAGGTAGCCCATTGACTAATTCAAAAGAAGAAGACTTAATTTCACTAGGTTGCTAAGCAACCAATTTCCGATTGTAAAAAAAAAATATCAAATAATGCTCTGTGATTGCTCGGAGAGGTTAAATAGAAATATCTCAAAGTTAATAGAAAATATCTCAAAGTTTCTAGGATGTAGACAATTTTTAAGCTAATTTCTGTCCAAAAAGCAAAATTTTTTTTATTTTAATCTCCTTTGAAAAGAAAATTTGAATCGATTTATAAATTATTTATGATTTTCTAAGTTTTTAGAATTTAAATACATGAACTTTTTATCTGATATTATTTAGATTATGTTGTTTTTGCTATATTTATTCGAGGATTTCATACTAAAATCAAATTAACATAACTTATTATAGCTATATACAAAATTTTAGGGATTATCATTTTTGAAGGAAAAAAAAGTGCTTGAAAAATAAAATGTATATTGTATAGTTATTCTAATGCGCATTCACAAGATTTTCTATAATATACGATATTTCTTTTTTCTATATCTCAAGGAATTGCTGAATGTTTAGTGGTATTTTAAAAACATTGAAATATATTATGTTTAAGAATAAGATATTGAAATAATATGTTGCATATTGTAAGATTCATTGTTTAAAAAATCGCTTCATTCTGCTAGATATTTAGGAGGTAAGGATTTCTTTGGATAAAGATGATTAGCAAATACCATCCTCATCTTTCGATACATTCTGAAACTTACATTCGCAAATTCACCATAAATTTCAATTCTTGGAATTTCCTTCTTAACAAAATAAGGCATTTTTCCTGATAACAATTTATACTACAATAATATCTTGGGAATCGTGCTAAAGTGAAAAATTAAACAAAATAGTTTAGTATATTATCCGGGAAAAAATCTACATGGAATCATAAAGAAAGAGTAAAAGATATAATGAAATAATAAGTGAATCACACGTGGTCAGATAATTAAATTTCACAACTAAGATGTTAGGACGACATTTAAGATGCTGAGATATTTTAAGACGCTTAAAAATTTTGGCTACGTATTCGACAGCTTTTTATGTTCAGTATCTGTATACTCTTTGTAGTGACTTCTAAAACATCAACACTATTTTAGATAATCTATGTTGAAGTCACAAGAAACAAAACAAAAAAAGACAATCAATAATTTATACTCTTTTTTCGAAAAAAATAGTATGCTTAGTAAATAATCAGCTTTTTTGCATTAAATAATTTTAAACAGCAGAAAGTTTTTAATTTCTTAACAAGGTTTAATTAGCTAGCAGACAATAATTCTTTTAAGAAAAACTTGACTATAATTTAAAAAGGAGCTTTACTTTATAGAAAACCTAAATTAAAGTACTAAAAAAAATTTTAGTTTATTAATGATGAAATAATAAACGTAGTAGGGTAAAGAATAAGATTTTTAAAAATGTTAAAATTTAATTAAATAGTTGGTAAAATAGTTCTGCGAAACACTTCCGGACAGGTGATTAAAAAATTACTTTTAAGATTAAGACGATATATAAGAAGTTGAGAAATTTGCAATCATGTGAGATATGCTTAAAAATGTTGACTACGTATTTTTATTAATATTTATAAAAAATATATTCAAGAAATTGATAAATATTTTACTCCAAATCTATTCATACGTATGTATATTATAGAAATTGCATCAGTTATTGAGAAAAAAAAACTAAAAAATAAAAAATAATCACATTAAATAAGCAAAATCTGGTGTATAATCATATTCTATCACAAGCATGCTTTTATAAAACTCGACGTTCCTTGATTAAAATGTTTCATTAAAATTTCTTTACTAAATAGCAAATAGAATTTCAGACGACTAAAAAAGAAATATCGTATTTTATAGTTTAAAAAAAATAAAAATAAAAAGATTAGCAAACGATTATTAGCGAAAAAAATATGAATGAAATTTTACGCCACTCGCGCTAAGTCAAGTTCCTCTTAAGTTTATCACATTTCAATATTAATCGCCCCATTAAATCATTTCTTCATTGTCGCCAAATTGTTTTTTTTTTGAAATAATTAATTTTAATTTTTCTCATCTTCTAATAAATAAAAACAATAGAAACTTTAGATTTTTTAATTGAAAAATATGTAGATTAAGATGGTATAAAAAAATCCCTACCTTATAATTCATCCTCACTTTAATGAAATAATAAAAAATAATAAATAATTATTAAAAATTATTTTTTTCATGAAATTATCTTTGGGTAAATGAGTTTTATGAGTGGGTGCAATTTTTTCTTGAATTGCTTCATTAGTTTTTAAAATATGACTGAAAACGCAAAAAACGAACTTAACATTAAGGGGACCAAACTTTGAATCGCTCTCCTGACCAAACTACGGGGACCACATTTCCCAGATTACGGCTACTCCCTATATTTTGAAGATAAGAAATCCAAATATGCAAAAAAAATTATATGTTTATTCAGAGAAAGTACGCTTTTGTGTCTGATTTCGTAACTTAATTAATAGTTAGCACTAATTAATTAGCATATTTGAAGTCACCCCCCGGAACCATTAAGATTGACACTTAGTTCGTGAAAATCCGATCATTAGAACGAAAGTTATTCAGGGTGATATCTTTTTTTTTTTTTGCGGACTGTACATGATCTTTCGCCAACAATTTTAATTTTAGTCAATGTCCTTTTCTTGGTGCGTAAATGCCACTTCTGTTGGCGTCATGAAAAGATGAATCTAAGAATAAAATTTAGCTACTATAAAAATGATCCCAACTGATATAGTTATGTGTAAAAGCAAATTTACCAATTACGAATGCTAAAGCCATTTTAATAAATAAAAAATTGCTTTTTTGCTTAAATTTGCATTTAATTTTAAATCATAAAAATTAATTAGCTTTTATAAAGATGAGAGGAGGTTTTTTTTTGGTTTGAAATGTTTTCTAAGATAACTGTTCTTTCTAATTTAACTTTCAACTCTGAAAGCTAATCATTGACAGCATCGTCTTTAGTACATTCTGACTGCAACATGAGGTTGTATCTTCAAAAAGAGCTTTCTAAATAAGAGCCTCACACCAATATTTTGAATACATTTTAATCTGTACTTGTTTTTTTTTTTAAATTTTTTGTTTTGATATTTTTTTGTCTTCCCTTATTTGATCTTTTCCGCATTCGGTGCAGATGATTGGAGAGAAACGCTGGGAGAGGTTTTAATGATCTTTCCTAAAGGTTTTCTGTAACACAAAGTCTATGGAAAGTATTCCTCCCAAAAGTGGTGTTAAATGGTTTCACTGGGATTCGAAATTCAAGTGTCGTAATCTCACATGAAGAATTGCAATTTTAAGACCCATGAGGAAATGATCAGTAAACGACATGGATTCACCATGTGATAGTCGCTATTTAAGCGTATTAGACCAGCAACTTCAAGAAGAAAGAATGCCTCATCTCGGATTAATTTAGTAGTCCGACGTAACGAACATAAACTGCGCAATGGATGAAAAATAAGAAAGATGTCATTACATTAAGACTACTGAAGGATTAAATTTCTTGTTTACAGTTACCCGCGCTGAAGCATTCTCTTTTCTAGAAGGTGTTGTTTAGACTGTCATTACTTTAAAATTCGAATATCGTATTATGTTGAAAAGATTTAAGAAAAGTTTCAAAAAACATTTTCAAAAAAGATATTAAAATGACGTAGATTTACTTTCAAAACGCGATTTTCACAACTCGAGGTGAACACTTAAATTCCAAATTGCGTCTCGTACTAATATCCAATCATACATCAAAATATCGGAACTAAATCAGTCAGAAATGGACAAAAACAATCAAGATGTGCTGCTAAGGAAATATGAAAGCGTCGCGGATGAAATCGGCAGACTGTGGGTAAAAAAGAGTGATTTCTTAAATGTGATATTTTGACCTTGAACCTATTTTTCTGTACCTATTTTGGAAATGACCAAAAATAGGTACAGAGAAACAAAGTGGTTTTTCAATGAAACTGTCGCTATTTGAGAGTATAAAGTGATGAATTAAAATTCGCGTATTATAAAATCATATTCAAAATGTTAAAATTTCATAAACTGCATTGAAATTACCAAACAGCAATCAAAAATAAACATTGATTTCCGGGGAGTCGGTGTGAATAGACTGATTATTTTTTATATTACTTATGTATATACAATGTGAGGGTTATACGTTAGAAGGTGATAGAACACAATTATACAAGCACAAATCACTATAATCGTAAATCGTTGGAGAACGAAACATGCTGCTTCACGAAATGATGAGAAACAAGATAGGCAGAGATTGGAATGAAAAAAAACCTATAAAATGAGGAAAAGTATTTTTAACAAAATGAAATTAAACAGTAAGACCCCCATCACGAGAACTGCTCTAACTTGAAACCGACAACATTAACGCAGGCATTGGCGAAAACACCACCTAAGTCAAAATTTTTGATACTTTTCCATAGACGGACCTACATTATCCTGCTGTTAATCATCAATAATTCCATCATGAACCATTATGTTTCTTATAGTAACCAACATAAGTAACCATCACCTCAATGTGTGAATTCTGACTGATTTATGATGATCCAACATAAGAATAACAACTTGTTTGAATCGTTTGTTCATGTTGAACCATCAGAAATTTCCTTCATATTTTCATGGAAATCAAATGTTGGAATGATCATGAACCGCCATCACCCCAACGTAGGAATTCGGATGGATTTATGATGGTCCTACATACAAAAACAATGTATTTTGATGGTATATTCCTACTGAACCAACAGGAATTATTATTAAACCATCACGGAAATGCCTTGTTGTGTCATTATGGACCATCACGAATTTCCATCATAGTATTTTAGAAATCAAATGCAGAAACAATCATGAACAACTATCATCCCAATGTAGGAATTCGGATTAAATTATGATGGTCCAACATTTAAAAAAACACATTGTTTTGATGGTATATTCCTGAGAACCAGCAGGAATTCCCATTAAATTATCATGAAAATGTACAGTTGGAACCATCACGGATCATCATGGATTGTTGTTTTATGAGAATCAAACTTTTGTTGATGGTTCAACATCATAAAATTAAGTAGCATTTTTCATCATGGAATGATGGAAGTTTGTGGGTATATCAAGATCATGAACGCATAATGGAAAATTTTGGATGATGGTGACCATCAAATGATGCTGGACCATCATGAGTTGTACTGAAACCAACTTAAACCAACATTTTTTTTGATGGAACCATCAAGAATTTTGACTTGGGCATGCATTTCTCTTGTGGTGTCAGCAGCTACTGATTGATATCAGTGGAAACAAAGTCTTCACCAAAATCTATGGGACCATCGTCGTAGATGAGGCTCGCTTCATATGACTTCAGAAAAAAAAGTAGGCACATGACAAATTGGGTGACGGCCAGTTGATTGGACCACCACGTCCTATTCATCATCTCGTATACATGATATCTAAGGTGTTACGCACATCCACAATGTTATGGGCTGATTCCCTGTTGTATTGAAACTACATGCGTTGTGTGATGTGTAATGGAACACGAGTGAATAGTTCTGCCTTCTGGCAACACCTCTTGCAAATGCACAAGGTATGAATATCTCTCCAGGCGTGTTTGTAGTAGGTGTGGCTCAATCAGATGATCGTCACCATTCCACCAAACTTTTAGCGTGAAAACGTTGCTGGAAAGAACGTGGACGCAATACGTACGGGTTTTCTGTTGCCCACTCGTGATTGCTGCACATATTTAAAATACCATCGCATGTAAATGTGCATTCCTCAGTGAACAATACTTGTGCACAACGACTTGGGTCCACAGACATCTTCTGGAGAAACCCCGTGGTAAAATTGATGAGTGCCCGATAACCCAACGGTTCTAGGCTCTGAACTCGATACGCATGATAGAGATGAATTCCTTGATCTCATAGCATTCGCCTAATCGTACTACGGGAAACGTAAACGGCATGAGACATTTCCCGCGTGCTAGATTCAGTCCTCGCGCTGATACGATGCGCAATTTGGTCCGTTACAGATGACAGATCTTTGAGCTTCTCTTGCAATGCCGTCTGCAGTTCCGTACATGTAATGAATATCGGCCTTCTCCTAATTCGAGTAAGCATTCATCTGATCGGAGATTCGCAGAGCAAATAAAAACAGTTACTCTGTCATTTCAATTTCATAACCGACATTGAGCAGCCAACCTACTTTTTGGGTTCACGACTACGATGTTAAACTCCGTAGCCTTCTCATTTTGAACCCAATCCGGAAGACAAGGGAACTCCTGGACCAAATATTGGGAGAAATTTTCCTTCGTGGAGGACTTTTAAATGGAACTAACCCGTATTTGCGTTACATGGAGTGGAAAAACACGAAAACCCACAGTTAGCCTGATGGCAAAGGTACTCTAACTCGTGATCCGTCTATCACTGAGGATATTTTATGTGAGTACTGTGGTCTGTGCAAACCGGATGTGGAATTGGTATCTAACAGCCATCGCTGGGATTCGAACCCGGTTCACGTCATTGAAAAGGGAACGCTCTATCCCCTGAGCCACAACGGCTCTCTTCCCTGCAATTGAAAATACAACGTAAGTGCTTTTATTTTTAATTGATTCCGAGAAAAGTGGCTTGAAAACTATTTTCTTTCTATTGCCAATGCTATGAACGCTAAAATAGAATGTCAAAAAACTGATATATATATTTTTTGGCGATAAGTTTACCTTATTATGTAGGATATTTTAACGAATGCACCAACAGCTCCACGAAAGGTTTTTATTTTCAAAGTTACATGCCGGATACTGAACGTGGCAGTGGTGAGAGATCGCCATCTGTATCGGTGACGAAATGGTACATCGTATCAGCGCGGGGACTGAATCTATCACGCGGAAAATATCTCAGCCTGTTTACGTTTCCCGTAATACTGTGTAACGTGGTTCTACTTAATTATCATACAAAGATGTCAAATACATTAAAATCACTATTTTAAATTTTTTTTTCACTTACATTGATTTTTCAGTTGCACGGCGGTATACTGAGAGTATCCTTTTTATGGCGGTCGCTTGGAGCTCCCTTCAGTGAGTTGCGTCTTGCTTTCGGACCATATATTATACAGGGATTTATAGTTCTGTTCTATCATTTCCTAACGTTGCCATGAGTTTTGGGACACTCGTATATAAAGGTGCATAATTGAGATTAACGAATATACGATAGGAATTTTTTTATACCGCGCTCAAACAGGTCAGCGCTTTGCTCACTTTTCGAATAATGGACCCTATTATTTCTTTATCATGTAATTTTTTTTAATTTATGTGCAACATTTACTCTATACAACTTTTGCATGCCGGGTGAGCCACAAATCCATCCGTTGTTTGGAAGGCTTATGACAAACAAAATATTATCAATACATTAACAGATTTTACTTGATAAAGAGGCATTTTTTTTTCAAATACGTTCAAAATGTGATTCTTTGTTGATGAGGCCGAATTCGAATTCTTGCTACACTCACTACAATATGTCACGATCGATGGTAGTGGATCTGGTCCATTTGCCATAACCCTGCTAAATCATAAAATCTTTGTTGTAATCCCATAAAAAATCACAGGGATTTAAATCTGGAGATCGAATAATTTTTTTTTCAAACCCCTGAGGGAATCGTGATAAAACCAACAATTCTGATAATACAATTTAGACTGCTTTTTTGAAACTATGGTTCTACTAACGTAACTATTTCTCCAATAGGGAAGAGTTATGGTGTTAATTGAGCTGTTTAAGGCGGTACCACTATATGTCAGGTAAGAATAACCTTTTCAAGTTTTATCAATTTTGAAATCTCCACGTGTTTGACCAAATATTAAGTTTTTTAACTCCTACTTTCCTGTGAAGTTTCAGAAACAGTTTCAGTGCTTTATTCTAGTTGCAATATAAATACTTTAATGCTTTCTCAAAAATTCTTACTGATTTTTTCTTAACATTGCCACCTGTTTCTTTTGATTTGCTGACTTTTTTTCTTTAAACTGCATATTTCAACTGAAATTGGACATCCGCAAATGAAAGAAAAAAGAATCAGCCTGAATAGCTTTTCGTTTAATGATTGGATCTACAGGTATGCGAGCTTAGCTTTAATAGTTTGAGGGTAAAAACTACATTAACTTAACCAATTAATGTAGACAATATATTAAGTTACAAAGTCGGACACAAAAACGTACTTGAATAAACATATCTTTTTTTTTTCGGATTCGGATTTCTCTGACGGGGTGTCCGTCTGCTTCTGTGCTGTGTTTCGCTATTTGGGGTACAGATTTTACGCATTTTTCCTCATATATTGGTCTAATATCGAGTGATATTTTGGCCAGGCTCGGTTTTATTCCATTTTTCTGTTTTTTTATTGTAATAAGAAACTATATGTCCTATCAATTGTTGTCACCAGTTTATATGACAAAATATGAAATTTGGACAAAATTCGTCTAATAATAATTCTAAGTATAATTTTCTTAAAACTCTACCTCCAAAGAGTTATCAGAGAAGAAGGCTAGCTTCCATCGACATAATCTAAACCACTTTCCCAAGGGTTGTGACGGGACCTGTAGATAAAGGAAAAGGCAACCTTTAGGGGTACAGCCGGAGAAGATATTCTTAAACTGGTTTGCGCCCATCTCTCACAACCACAGCTGAGATTGGGATCAAGAGGAATGTTTTCGAGTCACTAAAAAAACTCTCAAAAAACAACAGAATACGCAAAAAGTAAAATTAACATAAAGGGATCCAAACTTTCGACCGCAAAAATTTCGAATTCAACGGAAAAAAAATTACGTTTTAGTGTCTAATTTCGTAACTTAAATGGTTATGGTTATCCCGTAACCTAAAATATTGTCTACACTAATGCTGCGATGGATAATAGTGAATCTAAAGGTGAAAGAAGTTAAAGGTTTTTGAAATGTTCATCAGTCAGCGATATGTGTTTTTAATAACGTTGATTAGCAATAGTTAAGTGACAAATATTCATAAACAGAAATTGTGTAGGAAAAATTCATTACAAACGTTAAACAAAATTTTCTCTTTTCTTAACATTATTCAACGCTGTCTACGGTACTGGAAAAAAAGTATAAAGTCGAGCTGAAAGTCACCAAATATGAAACATTGCTGTTATAGCTCAGTATACAAATTTATTTTCTGCTTGCAAATATAGCGTCTAATTGCTTAGCATGACAAGTTTTTTTTAATTCCATATGGATGGTTGACTGAATGTAAGCAATAAAAAGCTTTCTAAAACCGGAAGAAATTTAGAAAACTTCCGGTGTATCCCTCCGCTTATGTTATGCTTACGAGGCGATGTGTGAACAGGCTTGGTATTCAAGGATGTTTTATTCTTGCGATTTGTGTTTAAATTTACGCGTAAATTTTACCATTCATTCTGTAATTTATAAATTCAAACAGGTCTTAAGCCTCAAATAAATTTTAAAAAATAACTTAACATAATTAAAGTTTAAGGTTATTTTTGTTTGATTTTATGACCGTCGCTGAACAGCCGACCCAATTTTCGGGTTTTCGACTATTAACGTTCAACTCCATAGCTTTGTAATTTTGAACCTAATCCAGAAGACAAGGGAACTCCCTGATCAAGCATTTGGAGAAATTTGCCTTCGTGGAGGACTTTCTGATGAAACTAACCCGCATTTGTTTTACATTGAGAGGAAGACCACGAGAGTCTCCCACGGATAGCCTGGCGGCAAAGGGACTCAAACCCATGATCTGTCTATCACTAAAGATATTTCATGTCAGCTCTGTCGTCGGTGCAAACCGTATGCGGATTCGTATCGACCAGCCATCGCTGGGATTCGAACCCGTATCACCTCATTGGAAGGCGAATTCTCGATCCCCTGAGCCATCATGGCTCTAAGTGTAAGGTTAGCCATGTTGTGAGTGTTATATTGTATACTGTATTATATTGTATTAATACAGTATTGTATTATACTGTATTTGTGTAAAATAGCACCGTTTGTTATTTTTTTAGATAGCCCTATAGATGGCTTGCGTAGTTTTCCGAATTTATTTGCTTCATTGACAGTTAGGTTGAAAGAACGAGCTATATTGAAGACACTACAAGTATAACAATATTGGATGGTGCGTTTTTTGAAATTTAGGTAGGAAAAACTGTCGGAAGTAGTAAGCCGGAAGTTTTTTTAACTCCTAGCGCCATCTGTGCTTATCTTCATACGGTCAACTATCCATATTATTAAAACTATGGCAAAATTGGCCTAATCATTTAAAAAAAATTCGAAAAAAAGTATTAAGTCGATAAAATTTTAGATTTTAAAGAAATGGTCTTGAGTGGTTCTCAAATTGGCAAAAAAATAGAAAGGTCCAAGACAACAGTGAATAGTCGTCTCAAGAATTCTGATAGCTATGGCAGTAAACAACGTATTAGAAGGAGAGTAAAAATTATCAAAGCAAGGAAGACGAATCTGGAAGCTTGCTCGTCACAGAAAGATGTCATCGGCACGAATTAAAAATTAAATGCAATTAGCATGCAAAAGCCGCTCGGTTTAAGTACAGTTCGTTCACCAGGAGTTGGCACTTGGCTCCACCTCCTCGGATGCAGAGTCCATTTCAGCGTGGGAGTAAGAGAAGAAACGTCTCCGCGCTAGAAAATGAGACAACCCTTAATGCGCGCCAAGCACAATCAGTGAATACTTTTCCAGTCCCTTACTTTGCTTTATCATCTGCTATTATACCTTTCGTTACTCAAGCTAATTAAATATATTTTAAATATGAAAACTGGGGTTTTCCCAATTTGCCTCAAAAAGGACAAACTATTCACTCAAAAGAGAGAAACATCATCAAATTTATAAAATATTTAATGTTAAAAAAAATGCACATAAAGATTGCAAAATAAATATTTTTGTCATACGATCGCCAAATAGCAACCTTGTTCGAAATTTTTCACATCCTTCTCCAAAAATAGCGAAATAGTATCGTCGGATACCACGCATAAATGCACATAAAGATTGCGAACTAAATATTTTTGTCATACGATCGCCAAATAGCTGCCTTGTTCAGGATTTTTTCACATCCTTCTCCCAAAAATAGCGAAATAGTATCGTCGGATACCACGTTATGAAAGCGGAGCCAAGAGACAACTCATGGGGAACGAACTATAATAATCCAAACATTCTATTTAAAAATATTAAAAGAAAACTGCGCTTACTAAATTACACGAAGATGCTCGTTTAGCATTTGCAAAGAAACCTCTTAAAAAGGTACGAATTGGGATGATGTTCTCTTTTCCGATGAAACGAAGTTTAATTATATAGACCAGATGGCTGCCAATATTTTTGGTACGACTTACGAACTGATTTTGGTACGACTTCCAAACGTCAATTTGGTGGTGGATCCGTTATGGTTTAAACCGCTTTTGCAATAATCGGTACAACTCCAATGAAGTTTACACAAACTAAAATTAATTCAATTATGAATCAAAATATATTCGGAGATAAGTAATTGCATTTTGCTCCCCTTGTTACATTGACTACAATAGGACATGCGGCAGTCCATACTTCATACTCAACTAACTTTTTGATGAAAGCAAATTAAGCTAAAC
Organism: Parasteatoda tepidariorum; assembly: GCF_043381705.1. Taxonomy (NCBI): domain Eukaryota; kingdom Metazoa; phylum Arthropoda; class Arachnida; order Araneae; family Theridiidae; genus Parasteatoda; species Parasteatoda tepidariorum. The sequence goes on from NC_092214.1 coordinate 3,644,782, forward strand.
CACTTGAGTGGCCAGCTCGTATCTCAGATCTGAGTCTGCTCGAAGACTTTTGGGGCATTTTAGTAAAAATTAAGCTAATATAAAAGGGCTTGTATAAAATTAAGCTAACTTTTGAACCAAATCAATGATTTTTATTTAGAACTGTTTATTTGAGTGAAGTTTATTTAAATTTATTAACTGAACCTTAAAAAAAAGCATGGCTCATTCGATTATTTAACCTGCGTTTAAACTCCTGGATTAACTAGCCTTCGTGGAAAACGCTTCAATGGAACTCGCCATCATTTGCGTTACATAGTGAGGAAAACCGCCCACGGATAACCCGATGGCAAGAGGATTCAACCCCAAGAACAGTCTGCTATTGAGCATATTACATCTGTGCCGGAAGCAGAAATCGCTGGGAATCAAATCTACTACAACACCCGACTGGGTGGCAAGAACTCTATTCCCCGAGCCACTGCGACCCTCATAATTCAAGTGAATAAGCCAGCTGTTGAAGGTAGGAAACGTGCAAAAAAAGTTTTGTCAAAAAAGAGTTTTTGAGAAGTTGATAAACACAATTTGAAAATCTGCTTCAAAACGTAGCGTTAGTAGGAAATCATTAGCTCACGATAGCTAATCACTTAAACAAAATTTAAGGCAAAAGTGAGTTTATCTGATTTTTAACCTAGATAACATAATCTTTAATTTTGTCTTCAAGCATTAGTCCATTACAAAAAATGGTTATCCCTCGTGTTAGAAAAGTGATTGTGACCAAAACAAATGTAAACGTTTTAATAAAAATTAATAGATTAAATCTTTCCTCCTTCACATTGACTTATTTCAGATATTTTTTACCAACGATAAACAACCTGCCCAAAATAATTTCGGCTAAAATTATTTTTTCTTAAACTTTAACAAATCTAAGCTAGTTTTAAGTACAATCTCAGATATTAAAACTGATTCCTTAGTCTAGTTAAAAAATTCGTTAGCTCACTCGACCATTTCCTTAGCCCAATTTCAAAAACAAAGTTATCACCAAGATTAAATTTTGCTAATTTTTAACCAAAAAACCAGAAGTTTGAATTTCCTCTCCATTCATTAATCCATGCCAAGAAATCATTCACCCATCAAAAAAACTCGTTAAAAAATTTGTGGGTAGCAGAAAATTTAGTAAATTTTTTACCTACAAGCCAAAAAATTACAACACACAAGCATTAATCCATATTACGACACCATTATCCCAATGCGCAACGATGAATTTTTCCTAATTTTTTTTAGTTTGAACTTTTCCTCAAAATGTTGTCCCGCAGTGGACTGATCGTAAAGACACGGTTCCCAGTAGAACACCAAAGTCGAGCATCACTGGTGGGTGCGCGGTATAGGGTGGTAAGCGGGTGGGTGACCAATTTAATCAGCCTGCGTAGGGATCGAGGATGTGCGGATATCGGTCCTCGTTAAACTGTTCTACCGTAAAGTATTCGACTTCACGCGCAGGTCGTTGGGCAACCAAAGCAGGGGAGCCATCTCCTCTGCAGAGGATCAAAATTGTGATGGCATGTCCTCGGATCATCCTCAGGAATGTTTCCCAGACCTTCGCCAATAGCCCATCGTGCAGCTCTAGTGCGACGTAAAAAAAAGTACCTACCTCAAAAAGTTTTCTTCTCAACCAAAAACTTTCATTACTTCACCCGTACATAAAAAGTAATAGATGAAACAAGCTGTCAATTTTTAAGCAAAAACTGATAAAAACTTATTCTCTATTAATCAAGGTAAGTTCTACTTACCCCGTTCTCCAGGACTGCCACTGTAGGTAATAAATATCAATTTGCTCAGTCATAAAAGACTCTAACTTGTTTTATAGACAATCACTTTAATAATAACGGAATTAGAAAACACAAGCAAAATGGATTAACAATTAAATTTCAATCATTTACGGAGCTAAAAATGCGCTTGCTCTCAGATCGAGATATTAACATCAACTTCTATTGAAGAATGGCGCTGCAGTCGCACCAAAACAACATGCGCAGGAGAGCTATTGCGAGAATTCGCAGCACAAGCTATGCATAATTTTTCACTATAAATTCACAAGTTCTAAGTACGCCTTCAAATGATTTAGAAAATCTTCAGCGCAACAAAGCAAACAATCGTTGCTCATTTTCAAACATTCGAGTAAGTAGTTGGAAAAAAATCATAACTCTTTTGACAATAGTTTCGATTTAAATAACTGTAGTAATAGGTTATGAAAAGATATTAAAAATGTACTTTTTGTTACAGGGTCTGTCACAAGAGGAGTCAAATCTGTGGAAGAGTTTGATACGTTAACAACACAAATGAAAATTTAACAAGAAGTGGTCAGAAAAGACTGTAGTATCATATGCAAAATTAATGGTTTACTACATGCAATCACTCATTTTTACTTATGCAATTAGGAAGTGACTTAAGGTCTGTTGATTTTATTCATGTCCATCCATGTTCCAAGAATGCTTAGATCAGGTCCTGGACATCCTACAGCTCCACTTGTCCATCATACTTCTCACTTCGCAGCAGTCTGTCAGAGGCACCCATACAATTATAGATAAGAGCTGAAGAAGAAAGGACAGATTCAAGAGCAAGGTGAAAAAGTATTTTCCCTGTTGACAAATTTCAAACAATTAATATGGCAGCATCGTAACCTGACCAATGCATTTCGGGAAAGTGATCATATTGGTTTTATGTTCGCTGAAATTTAGTTTGTGTGGCTTGGCCCAGGCTCTAAGTTCATTGAGAATGCGATTGGTAATTGATCAAATCGATATAAAGTAAAGTGCTTAGTTAAAAGAAGATTGTCTGCAAAAGCGATAATTATTCTGAGAATTAAAATCCCTAAAAGAAGTAAAGTTGATAGTTAAAAGCCGATGAAAAACTGTGTATACCAGGACCAACCAGAGTATCGGAACAAACGACGGGCCCTGCGGAACTCCCATATAAATAATCTTTCTGGTGATTGTCTATCTTCCACAAAGTTGAAAATAAAAGTATATTGTGTGGAAGCTCAATCTTATTCAGTTCGATTTAGAGAATTGCCCAGTTAAGGCGTAATTAAAGGCATTCTTAATGCCCAGAGCCACCCCAATTGTGTGCTTATTTTCCTGCTCGGATGATGTAACAAAGTCTACTAAGCATTGGAGTGTGCTATCCGTCCTCTCCCGGATCAATTAACTTGTAGATTCGAGATAATAGACTAGTCTCTTGGCAAGCAATTTGTCGAGAATCTTGCCCCAGACCAAGAGAAGGGAGATGAGCCTGCAGCATTCAGGCAATCTTGGATCTATCTTTAATTTACCAATAAGGGCGACCATAAATTTTCCATTATTTTTTGAAAAGTTCCCACTTTCAGTCATTTATTGAAGAACTCCAGGTGCCAATGACGATTGATATAGAAGATATCTCCGAAAATTTCCACCCGGCGCCTTACCTGATTATAGAGCTCTGACGATAGCATAGAGTTAATCTATTGTGAGTGGAGGATCATTATTGCCAAGTTTCCTCACCGGTACATATTTAAAAATCAACCTCCAGAAAATGATGTGACGTAATACTTTCAACAATGCCTCTAAACCTATTCGCAGTTGAACCAACCATCCTGCTTAGTTTGGACTTTGTCTCAAGCACTCTCCATTGACGATCTGATAAATAGAGAAGATAAGTCGATTTCAAACCGTCTTTGAAGAAATCTACCCGAATCATACTTTTAGAAAATTTTCTTTTACTGTTTTATACTCTATATGTTAGTGATATGATGCAAAAAAATGAACTGTATTAATATATAACAGTAATCTTATTATTGACTAGAAAAGGCTCAATGTTAAATCCCATTCCTCTTTAGGTTATATTTAATATGAATATGCTAAGCCAGTGATGTAATTAAAAGATTATTTCGTGTGTGTTTCATTTTTACAACCGAAAAATAACATTTTAATAGGAAATAATTGTTTTTATAATTGCTTTTATTAATTGCTGAATAGGAAAGTAATTGTTTTTTAGACGTATTTAATAAAGTTAGACCAGGGGTCTCCAACCTTTTTGTACCTAAGAGCAAATATCACAATATTGGTCGAATGGCGGGCACCATTTATTTTTTTAAGATAAATTTATAGTTGATAGACATGGGTAATAATACACACTACATACAATGCGCAAAAAATTTAATTTTAAAAATTAATTTAACTTAGGAATATAATTAGTATTAATATTCTTGTGTAAAATAAATGATTACTAAATTGCTTTTTCAAACCATACGAAGTATAAAAATTATTTATAAAATATATAAAATACAGTCAATGTGATCTTTGGCATTGCATTTCACTGGCCAGCGCTTCATAATTGGGAGAATGATGTGAAATTCCTGCTCGCAAGCAATCATCAAGGTATTCATCTGTAAGTCGGAATCTATATTTTGATTTTATGATATTTATTGTCGAAAGCAGTGATTCACACAAGTAAGTGGAACCAAAAAACGACTTTATTATATATGTTGCTCTTTTTAAGAATGAAATTCATTTCTGACAACTATATTCCAGAATTTCTCATCTGATATAATAGTTTTGAGGATAATGTCATTCTGAAGATCCAAAATTTCTATCTCCACTTCTCGCCTTACTTGAAGAAATTCTGAAATGTGTGTAGCTAGTGCGGTCACGTTTATTTGGTTGGTAAAAGGATTTACAAAATATGTAATCAAATATCTCGATGATATTAAACTGTTAAAAGCGCTTTTCAAATTGATCATGCACGGAAAATGCACAAGAGACTTCATTTTCAAATGTGATATCCACAAAACTAGAGCTCTGAATGAGTTTATAGCCCCTATCATTCTTGCTATATGTTTGTCCATTCCCTTCAGCTCTAAATTTTAATTATTTAATTTTTCTGTTATGTCCGTTGTGAAAGACAAATCTGTTAGCCAAAGAGGATTTCTTAGATCTAAAAATATTTGATTTATCTAGAAATCTATCAAGTACTTTACCTTTACTGAGCTAGCGTACTTATGTATGTACTTGCATAGCATTTTATGGGGAAATGGAAAACTGAAATATTTCATCACAAGCAGCGGGCATAGGGTTGGGGACCCCTGAGTTAGACTATATTGTTAAATTTAATTTAGAAAAAATTTGGTAAAGGGGACAGGTTATGGAGGAAAAGTATCTTCGCTAAAAGGAAGTGGTGCTCTGGAGTAAGACATGCAATTTCAGTAAGATAATGCTGAAAACAATAGTTAAAATTAGCAATGGTAAATATGTTATATTAAATAAATTCAAAGGGAAATATAGAAAAATACGTTATCTATGTAAAGTTATCGCATGCTAAATTTGCGTACAGCAAGTAAATGTCATTGCGTGCAAGGATAAACTGAGACATCAGTGTTTTGTAAACTGAAGCTTATTTAGCCTGGTTACCTTATATTTAAAAAAGCTAGGTTAATTACAACTCTCCGATTTTAGTAAATTTTAAAACCGATTAGTACTAAAATGTATTATTACAAATTCTTTAATAATTCTAAGACAGCTGAGGCAAAGGTCTTAGTTACAAAGAGAATTAATTTCACCAATATCTCATCAATTTTAATGTCACCAATATTGTAATTTACACTGTTACCCTTTTCAGAGACTGCCTAATTATCATAGTTTATCCCTGGTAACAAAAAGCAAATAGATTCCAGCAATGATTAAATTAGTAGTAGATTATGTAAACAATAAAGTAGACTGAGAAAACCTAACTAAGGAGTCTGGTAAAAATATAAAGGATTCGGTAATAATGAGATCTACTACCTTTGCCCTTGAATACTGATTATACTATCATGGTGCGTAGCGTTTTTTAAGGGTGCTTTTTATTGAGTGTTATTAAAAAGTGCTTAATTTACCCTTTTCGAAAATGAGATATTTTTTCTCCTTTACCATGTCGATTTTCGCCACGCAATGGCCAAAAGCGTGGTTTTCATATTTTTCTATTCAATGTTTTCACATTTCATTCAACCATAATCCATTTCGGCGCACCGTCGGTCCGTAGCGTATGAAAGCGACAATCATTTTACAAGTCTGATAAATTACTTGCGGGATTGCATATGCTGAGCTGAGTTCGGTGAGACTGTTGCTCTCTCGTGTGCAACTCTGTTGCATTTCGCAAGATATTCTCAATTTCAGGCTTCATTTTCCACCCTCTGATATCGAACCGAAGAACCTCTTGATCTTTTTATAATAGCTAATACAATCAAGAAAAAGAGTTCTTTGTCAGAAACTAGTTATCAAAGACTTTACATGACCGCGTTAAGAATTAATATTTAGTTAATGTATATAGAGCTAAAAAAATATTCTTTTAGTACCTAAAAAGTACTATCTTTTGTTGAAAGTTTTGGCTACGCTCCCTGATTGTAGGTTCAATAACCATTATAATTATTTGGGATAGAAAAATATTAGGTTTCAGTCAAGATTGGGTTCAAAAACTATTAAAATTGCAGCAAGTTAAGGTATCGATTAAAGCAATAGTATGAATTCCAGTTTTAAAAAGTCAGGTTGAAGACTACTCAAGTTACAGCAGGAATATATGTGATTAACTCTAGTAAGTTAAAATATTCACTAAGGCTGGTAGAGTTATATAAATTATAGCAGATTGATGTATCGATGGAAAGATAAATGATTTAATTAAGAAAAGGTTTGAAAACTGTTTTAATAATAGTTTATTAACCAACCAACTAAAAGACAACTCCACTATTTGTCAAAACAGACTGAATTTTAGTAACTGATTAATTTGTAGCAGGCTTGAATACCGATAGAAAAGTATGGGGTAAATGAAAAAGGTTTTATATTATTATTACAATACTCGAACTTATATCAAGAGAATTGTTTTCGTGCCCACTATATTTCTATCGTAACGAAATTCTGCTATAATTACATCAATGTTCAAATCAACTATTCTTCTCTCGGTGCTTGAATCTGCTATAACTTAATTTTTATAACCAATTACCAATTCGTTTAACCTGTACTCGAACCTATTAACTTTTCTTCGGTACCAAATCCCTCTACTATATGACCAAATTTTGAACCTTTTTTTAAAAAAAAAAATCTCGAACCACTCTCTTTTATCGGTACTGGGACCCACTGTAATTTGATCAGTTTTTTAAACTAGTTTCTGAACCAATACTCAAACTCGCCATCTTTTTATCGGTACTCGAATTGGCTATCATTAAAACAATTTTCGAATCCATTCTCGTTTGATCAAAACTTGTAACCGCCAACTTTCTGCGGATCCTCCAACTTGCAATTATTTTATCAGCTATCGAAATCTGTCCCTAAATCAGCACTCGAACTTGTCACTTCGAAATTGTCAAATCCACTATCTTTTTATCGGTATGCGAAACTACTATAATTTCATAAAAAATTTTTGAACCCATTTTTTATTGTTACTCAAACCCCCTAGCATTTGACACTTTTAGATCATATTTTTTTAAAATAGCTATTTGTAAAGTTTTTGTACCTATTTATTTTTTTATCACAACTAGACTGTTATTCGATGAGTTTTTATAACAGGTTTCTTTTTATACTAATAGTCTTTAATCGGTATTCGGCCTATTTATTGGAACAGTATCCAAAACCACTCTATTTTGATAATAAATACCTGATTCACAAATACCTGCCCTAACAAAATTTTTATCGGTACCCAAATCGGTTATCATTAAAATGATTTCGAACCCAATTTTTTTTTTACTAATTCCTAAACCCACTAGCATTTGAACAGTTTCCGAACTCATTATTTTTTAATCGAACTCGCTAACTGAAAAACTGTTTTCGATCGCAATTTATTTCGATCAAGACTTGAACTCTCCTGCTTTAGCTGCACTCTAATCTTCCATAATTTGATAAGTTTTATAACCCGGCTCTTTTTGATCAGTGTTCGAATCCGCTATTTTTTTTAAAATCTATACTCGAACCTGCTATTATTTGACCAGCTCTTAAAACCAGTCTTTTAATTAAGCATTTGAACTCACTATGTTTTTATCAGTTATTCGAACACGCATCAGTTTTAAAAAACAAGTTTATCAATCAACATTCAAACCCAATTTTCTTATTGTTACTCGAAACTACTATCTATCGGATTAGAACCTGCTACAATTTGAATAGTATTTTACCCGCTCTTAAAAAAAATACTCGAACGCACTACCTTTCTCTTGACACTTGACCCTGCTATAATTAATAATATGGTTATTTTTCGAAACTACTTTCTTTGATCAATAATCGAACCAGTGATAATTTAAAAACTAGCACAGACTGAAAAATACAGTAAACTCTCACTTATGCACCGGTGTAAGGGACCAAGAGAAAAAAGCGCAAAAGTGAAAGAGGCGCATAAGTGAAAAATTTCAAAATTCTAAAACGCAACGTAAATTGCACTGACAATATGAATAAATATGTTTCTAAAGATTAAATGTTAATATTCATACTGTTTTGGTATTTACTATAATTATACAGAGAAAAAATTAATCATACCTTAAGACAATTTATTTTCGTACAAAATAATCTTAATACATGTTTGTATTTATTTCTGCCGACCAGTGGCGTAGCTAGGTAACCAAGGGCCCTGGGACAAATTAAAAAATGGGGCCACACTGCTATTTAAACTGATTAGGTTTTATCAAATAAAAATGTAAAATATACAAATACATGAAAAATGCTAAGCTACTTAAGCTCTTTTTTGTGCACTGCAGGGCAGGTAATAAAAATATTAAACAGTAACAACATAAATTACAATTAATACTTGGTGTAGGTTTGGCTAATAAAACGAAATAGAGAAGATTCAAGGGTTTATTATATAAAGGTCGGGCCTACCAACTGACTAAATAACAATAATATTTACAATTTTTTCCTAGCTTCAGTTTTCGCAAAAGTATCAATGACTTCGTTTAAATCCAGGCTTGATGCGGTTTTGTTTTCAATTGCTATTAGCGATAAATGTCGGAGTCGAGTTTGGCCCATATTATTTCTTAAATAATTTTTTATTATTTTTAATTTGCTAAATGACCTTTCAGCTGCTGCAGAAGTGACAGGAATTGTAAAGAATAATAACATTGCTGTAAATACTTCCGTTAGGTCGCATTCTAGCACTCCATATTTGCTCATTATTTCTTTACATAATTGGTGAACAGTCCGTGCTTAAGTTAGTTGAGGTAAAACTAGGTGGTAAATATTAATAAATTGAAGTGAAAAACTAGGGCCTATTATATCTGAATATTTTCTTTGGAATTCGTCACACTTTTGTAATAAAGTTGCTTCATCAACATGTAATAAAAATGTTGGTGTTAGAAAATCGAATATATGACAGACTGCACTCATACCAATAAAACGTGTATCTAATTGAGATATTACTGTGTCTAGTACATTATTGAAAAT
>NC_092214.1:3657092-3761464 GCF_043381705.1 Parasteatoda tepidariorum
TGAGGTATTAAGGTTGTTTTGAGGTATATTTGAGGTATATTTAAGGTTGCAGAGAAAACAGAAATAAAAATTATACCTCGTAAAGGTTGTAATTAAGGTGTACGAGGTTGATTTATATATACTTCAGCTTGTTTTGAGGTTGTTTAAAATTCACTTCAAATCAACCAGACTGATAAGGAGATTTTTAAGGTATACCAGGTTTATTTTCTTACACTTGTAACAAAAGAGGTATTTTTGAGGTATAAAAATTTTTACCTTATTTCAACTAACGATAAAAAGGTATTTATTGAGGTATATGAAGTCATTTTATTTATACCTAAGCTTATTTTGAGGTTGTTTTAAATTCACTTCAAATCATCCAGACTGATAAGATGATTTTTAAGGTATACGAGGTTGTTTCTCTTACACTTGCAACATACAATTTGATCTTCCATACAAATCGCTAGAACAACGGGAAAACAGAAAAATCGCGCTAATTTTCCCTCATCGACACCAGAAACATACTTCTGAGTTAGTGTATTCATTCCATTTATAGAAAATTTTATAACACAATTAGACTTAAGATTTGTATCGCATCGTGATATTTTGAAAGTATTTTAGCGTCTTCTTCCTGTCGATCCTTTCATTTGCCAACCTTCAAACATAAAGACTTTTGAAGCACAAGTGGAATTTTACTCTCGAGATTTGGATACCTGTAATGATAGTCTTAATTCTGAACTAAAACTCTGGTAGAAAAGATTAAAAATGATTAGTGAAGACGAATGTAGTGCTCCAAAAACTGCGGCGGATGCTCTTGGAATGTGCAACAAAGATATAACACCAAACATTTTCAAACTCCTAGAAATATTGGTCGTTGTATCTGTTTCAACAAACACAAACGAAAGATCCTTTTCGACTTAACGCCGTTTAAAGACTTATTTACGCAATTCAACGGGTAATAATAGAATGAATGGATTGGTGCTGTTAAACATTCATAGAAAATTTACCCCAGCTGTAGAAGACATTTTAAACGAACTTGCAAAAAAACTCCGTCATTTGGATATTACTGTATAAATCAATAAATTTTTAGCGTGTTTGTATATTGGTTTAATTCCCTATTTGTTGGTAAGTTATTTTTTCTTATTTTTGGTCAAATTCATTGGTTTTCTATAGAATATTCACATTTATACGGTAATTATTTAGGTAGCTGCAACATTATGAGTAGTTTTTTCTGGCTTGATCAATTCCTACTTTTTAATAAAAATAAAATATTTTACCTCTTATTATAAAAAAAAGTATGTTCTTAAACTTAAAAAATCAAATCAAAATTTAAACAATGTTGTTGAAATAAAAAGTCAAAATTGTCTAGCTGTCTAAATAAGGGAAATAATAGTGCTTTATTACATACTCGAATTTCTTCTAGTAATTTCAGAAAATCATGAACCACCCCTTGAAAAAATTCAGCTTACGCCACTGGAACAATCGTCATCTTTGACTGTAGCTGAATCTGAACTTATTACTTCTTATGCCCAAAACACTTAAGACTTCATAAATCTTAATGTTACTCTCAGATGTAAAGTATTGTATTCTAGTTTATTGAACTAAAATCTCAAGGTGTAGAGTGTTGTTTCTGAACTTAATTAAAACCCTCAGCAACGTTTACCTCCGTTAAATGAAATGTTCTAGAATGCGTAAACAACTATTACAAAAAAGATACCATAGTTTCTTACTTTGTATTCTTCAGCTTTTACTTATTTCTCTATTATATATCTATTAATTAATTAAATTTATTTATTCAGCCATTACTGAATAAATCATTTGAATGGTTAACAGAGATGACATCCTCACCGAGAAAACTGAAGTCACTATAAGTAGTAAATATTAATTGAACCTTCTATCGGTTAGAAATTATTTCGTTTATTTTTGCAACCACATGGATAGATTTGGTTGCAACTTTACAGAGTTTATTTAAAGACATTTTCGAAAGATTTTGGAAACTATTTCGCTTCATAGATGAAAAAAAGTAGCTACAGATTTTATTATAAATTTTGTGTAATCAGGTTATAAAAAATACACAATTTGAATAAAAAAACATTACATATATGCAGGTAATTTACATAAAACTTCATGAACTGGCAGAGATACAATTCCAGCCAATGCTATTCCAACAGAATCTCCAACAGATGCCACTCCCATAGAAAATTCACGATCCTTTTCAGCAACCTTTTATTAATTAATAAAACAATATATTATTTTCAATTAAAATGTTCATAGCTTTCAAATGCATTACTTTAAATTGATACTCTTGAAATGACTAATTAAAACTGTATTTCAAGCAAAACTCTTAAAATTTATTTATATAACATGAAAAAAGTTACATAAAATTTGGAAGGAAAAAAATACAATTAGATCTAATACTAGCTCAATTCATTTTATCCTAATAATATTTAAAATGGCAAAATCTTCTCACTTGAAATATTATTTTACTACCACACAGTGAAATTTTTTGTTAACAACCGAGCAAGTTAGCCAGTTGGTAAGCTCATTTGAATTCTCAAGTTGGACTTCGCTGAAGTTTATTATAATTCCAAGAAAGAGATCCTCAGAAAAACTATGCCATAATTTATAAAAGAATTTTGGATAAAGATCTGAGTAGACATGCTATGCCATGGGGAAGAAAAGTAGCAGCAATTATGATATTGTGACATTTAAAATTGGGAATTTTTCCTGCCTGTCAGCTAAGGGACATATATCACTTCTGCGACGGATTGAGATGTTATGGTATGATTTGGTACCAATTTCCACCGAGGAAATATTAAAGCTCTCTTGAAATAGGGACTTTTATAGTAACTTATGAGCGTGTGTGTATATACCCACACAGTAAAACCTTGTTAACGCCAACTCGAAGGGTGACAGAAAATTTGTTCACGTTAAAAGAAGTTCACATTGTCAGTTCAGAATTTTTTTAAATGAAAATCATACAATACACAGGCATTTTCTATTATCCATATCTGTTATCTATTTGCGTATTCTAATCCTAAATTTCTATTATGAATATGTAAATTAATATATTTTTCATTTCAATAAATGTGTTTATTTTGCCTTTTATATTAAGTTAATAACTTCTATACTTTTCATAATAAATTCAACCAATTATTTTAAAAAATAAAATTAAAGTTAAAAAGGAATAAAAAGATATTACAGTTCAGATGAAATTCAAAAAGTATACTTATTTTCGGTGCTCTAATTTTTTTAAAATTCTGTAGAAGCAAGTAAAAAATTACGGAAAAGTAAATAACTAATAGGAGTAAACTTATTTATTGCACAAATTAGAGAGGATTACTAATGGTAATAGTTTTTTTTATTTTGGCTTCTTATTCGCACCTGCTTTTCACATATTCTAACTGTATCCAAAACATGATTCGAAATTTTATTTTGCATTACAAAAAATCAACAGTTTTAAGTGCTTCATAAACACCTTTAGAGGAAAGTAAACCATAGAATTTGCTAGTGAAATTTAAGAAAAATTTTAGTTTCACACATCTTCATCTGCAGAAATGCAATTCAGCAATATTAATTTCTTAAAACAAATTATGAGGTTGTGGGAGTATTATATTTGTAAAACAAATTATGAGGGTGATTTCTTAAAACAAGTTATGAGCTTCCCATATCAGACACAAGATTGCTGGAAGAAGAAATAACTCAAAATTTATTTTTTATTTTTTAGTGGTTAATTTTTAATTTTATTTTTTTTACACAGAGAATAAATAAATAAATGACTCATTTTTATACACAAACGTAACATTTCTAAAATTTAAAGAGAGCAAAGAATTTTTTTGTCTAATACATTTCTTTCCCATCAAAACATAAAATATACACATTGAAAAAGAATTAATATTCCTCCTTTTCCGCACTTAACAAGTCGTTATCACACCGAGAAAAAAATTATAGCAATCATTGAAAAAAGATTGACGATAATTAGATTAATACTGTTTAGATTAATACAGTTTTGCATAACCTTGGGACCAATCAGCGAAAGGTATTTATAAGTGTCATGTTGCTTTATTTACTTTTGCTATACACTCTCATTAAACAGATTATTGTAAAGATTACATCTATATCAATAGTTTTCAGACTGAGCATCAAGGAATCAAGATGATTTTATGTACTGGTGATTTACATGCATATATAAGATACCAATGATTTATTATACAAAATAGTTTAATAATCTAGAAATGAAACTGATCAGTAATGGTCTAGGTATGAAACAAAGTAAATATAAATATACCATTTATTACTGTTATAAAATTTGTACAGTTTAACACAGCCCATTTCACTTTTATAACTTGTGATGAAAAAATAAGTGTCTAAATTTGCATTAAGGAAAAATGCTATAGTATAATATTTTATCCATGCAATTCAAGGACATGAACACTTTTCACAATAATCATAAGCCAATTTCAACACTTGATCAGACTTTATACCATTTATAAATTTTCAACTCTTCTCTCACTTATTGGGAGTTGTTTGACAGTATGTACAACATTAAGCATATCTGGTTCATCATTTATCTTATCTTTTATATATGGTCGAGAGAAAGTGTCAGCTAAAAATATCTCACTCCCTTTTAGATACACAATTTGAAATTGGTATTTTATCAACTTAAGAAACATCCTTCGTAGTCTTGAAGATATAGCATACATTGGCTTTATAGTACAGTTAAAACATATGTTAAAGTTCTAAAGACAATTTAACATGTTTTTTAGCCCATTACGGTCGTTTAACTAGGTTTTGTTAATTCAAAAGAGGATTTCCAGCAGCTACATAACCTTTTAAACAATAGTCATGAAGTCGACATTGTACAGTAGTTACTAACACAGTTTTCTGTCTAGTAGTATTAAATTTCTCACAGATTTCTGGTGCTGATAGAGTCAACTGTCGCTTACTTTGAATGCAGATAAAATTATCCTCATGTTTGGATGTTATTCTAGGTCTCCCTGATCGTTGGGGGCTCTTATTTTGGCCAGTTTTTTTCTTCCTTCGTAAAGTTCTGACAACAGTGGTCTGAGAAACACAAGTTTTAGAGGCAATTTGTCTACTTGAATAGCCTTCTCCATGTAGTGCAATAATAACTGCACATGTTTCGACACTTACTTTTGGTTTTTGACCCATATTTCTGTACTAAATTGTATAAAAAGTGTTAATTTCTGTTTTTAATATGTACTGGTTATTTTGGCAAATTAAGACTACTATATCAATATTTTAAATGTGATACGTACATTAACTTAACTTATAATGAACCTTACAGAAGAAGATGAAAAGTAAATTGTTTATAAACTAAAAATCAATGAATTTTTAAAAATAAATTACACTTTTTTTAGAATTGACATTTCTATGCACTTTTTTCATCTCGTAATCAACTACAGAATAGATACAAAATGAAAAACTAATGAACAGTTTTAAATAGAAACAGCGTTTTGCAAAGTTTGTTGATGTTTATGTTTGATAAATTATATGTTTAAGTCAGAAACATATAACTATTTTTGAAAGATTTGTAATAAATACAAGTGAGTCTAAACTTTTGACCGGTACTGTAGGCTACAATTAATAATGTATGAGCTGTGGTGGATCAGGGGATAGAGCCCTTGCCTCAAAATGAGGTGACTTGGGTTTGAATCCCAGGGGTGGCTGATCAATGCTAATTCCAAATCCAGCTTGCACCGCCCACAGTGCCGACATAAAATATCCTAAGAGGTATACAGATCATGGTTTTAGGTCCCCTTGCGTTCAGACAACCAGTGGGTTTTTCTTCTCTATGTAACGCAAAAGCGGGTAAGTTCAATCAAAAAGTCCTACATGAAGACAAATTTCTCCCAATACTTGATCCAGGAGTTCCCTTATCTTCTGGATTAGGTTCAAAATACCAAGGATACGGAGTTGAACTTTGGTGTCGTAAACTCAAAATTGGGTCGGCTGTTTAATGATGGTGATAAAATAAAATTAATAATATATAAGTACAACTTCTTTTTGTGGACTTTTTTGGACTTCTATTAAATGAGAAGTAAATAAATAACTTACATGTAAACAATTTCTTTTAATTACTTTATGCTCAAGACAACCAAAGAAATCTGGAAAATCTAAATTGGAAACTAAGTTCTAATATGTGATACATCTGTCCAAAGAAAATGTGCTTGGCAGTCATCATTTTCAAATTTATTTTATTTTCAAATCATGAACTCATAAATACACGTTATTCAGTCAATTCAAATAAAAGATATTTTCTTGTTTCTGTTTTAAATGTCAATAAGGCATAAATGCTTTGTTAATACTAAATTATTTTTACCATAATAAAAGCCTTATAAACCAGAATGCTTAATACCAAACACTTAATATTGATTAAATAAAAAAAAAAAAAAAAAGAAATTTTTTTTTATGTAGTGTTGTTGTTATAATGTAAGTGTCATACAATGATTATTTTATGTAAGTATAGTATTAACACGTTGAATACCACGCTTATTTTATATAGCTTGCCCGTCTGGCCAAAATGATTTTCTATGTATGTATTGCATTAATTTCTTCACACCATATTAGTCATGATAATAATATAAAAAATTAAAAGCAATAAAAATTTACTTGAATTATGTGTTTCTAATAATCTTGGCTTCGTCGGTCACCGGTGACCCCCGTGGCGCTACGAGCAAACCCAGTGCTGATCACCGGTGACCCCCTTGGCATTCAACTTGTTAAGATAAGTATTTAGTGAAAAAATTATTTCATGACTCTAAGTATTATTTTAATTTTTAATGCAGAGTTAAGCTGGCTGGTTCAAACCCAAACGATTTTTCAAAAAATCTTCAAGAATAATTTTTTTTACATTTTTATATAAATATTTTTTTAATTTTAATCACACAATTTTGAATTAAATTGCTGAAGTAAATTTGCATTACTTAAAACAAAAATATGAAGTTTAAAATATTTAGAAATCATTGTTTCCTGAAAAAATATTGATATAAAATAAATTAATGTGAGCAGGTTTTATGTTAAGTCATAATGTCTAAAAATGCTCCACCAATACCAACTCTGTTTCGTATATAAAATTAGTTAAACTAAGTAATAATTGAAAAAGTTAAGAATTACACAGCACAATGGGACAGCAACTTTTAAACTGGTTATGACTGATGACCCCCATGGCGCTATGAGCAAATTCAGTGCCGGTCACTGGTGACCCCCATGGCATTCAACGTATTAATAACTGTTTAGTTTGACAAAATAATTCATATCTTTTGAATTTTTATTATTATTTAAGGATTGGACTGATTATCTGGACTGGCTACAGGATTGCAACCGCTCATTTTTTTAAAAAATTATGCATAGTTTAAAAATGTTTTATTTTATGTGCATTGAGTTTTTAGGGTAATTAAAGGGTATTTAAATTTGTTAAAATTATTCTATACCTTAAAAATGCTTTATTTTATGAATGAGAATTTTAGTTCCATTTTTCGTTTGATTTTAAGCAGAAGTTTCAGTTCAATTTGAAACAGAATGACATGTTATAGTGGTCCAAAACATTTATGCACCCGGGGGTCCTGCATAATATCTAAACAGCCATGACCTAAACTCATATTTTACCAAATTGGCGGAGTTAGGTCAAAAAATAAACTTAAGTTATGAATATATAATTGAGGGTTATGAGATTACCCCCACAAATGAAGACATTTTGGTTCCAAAAGAACCAAAAACCCCTATTGATTGGCATCCAATTGTTCATAAAATTATTCATGATGTCCCCCATCATGTTATCTCTAAATAAAAGTAAGCAAAAAGTGCCAGAATCAAAATTTAGTGAGTATAGATAGAGTTGCAAGTTTGTTGCAGAAAAAAAGGACAGAAATTCGAGGGAAAACTTTAAAAAATTATGAAAATTTTGCAGGATTGTCTGTGCAAATCATCGTAAAATTAAACACAAAAAAAGTAATAAAATTTCATTTTTAAACAATATTAATGCCGTTATATAAATGATGTGAATTTTGATTCAAAATATTATGCATGGTTAATTTATTCTCACTTAAGTTTCATCGTTTATCAATGAGCTTTTCTAGATTTTAAGTGCTTACATGTTGCAGATTTACTTTTTAAATTTGCTGTAAAATCAGATATCTCATTAAAAATAACATGTAAACTTATTTTATTTTTCAAATAAGATTAATTTGTTCACATTTAAAGATGAATATTTTAAACTTTTTTAAACCTACCTTCAATTCTGTATCATTAACTATCCACTACAAAATTAAGATTTTTCTCAACCAAGCCAAACTTTAACCAACAAGCATAGTTTCATAAAGAAAGCGACAGACTTAAAGTAAATAAATAACAAACAAGTCATTTTACACAGGCTTCTCAGGAGCTACCTTTAAGACATGTAAATATTGTGATAAACTAGGGATTAACAATTCTTATCATTGGAGCCAAAAATGTATAAACAAGCCAAGTTTCTTTATTGATGACAATCAATCCCAGCATAAAGATAAACAACGTGACTAAAAATGAAGTTTGCTATTATTTGTAACCAGATTCATTCAAAATTAATTCAAAAACATTAAAAATGACAAAAAACATTGTTTTTAAATGTCAACACAGAAATATAATCTCTAATATAATACTCTAAATATAATCTCAACTAAAATTTTTGAAAAACTAAATATTATTCCAAATTTTTAAAAAATTAAATGTCCAAAAACAAAGAAAAAACTTATTAAATGTAAAACAAACAAAAGGAAATTTGCAACCTAACCAAACTTGCACTTTAAATTTAAAAATTGGTAAAATAGCTAAGTCAGTTATAGTTTCACATTACCAATGGTCTCTAATAATTCACAAATACATTTTTCATGTCTTTGCTGTGCTTTTGGCATCTGTGGTTCATAAACAGTGTTTTTGATGAAACTTTTATAAAAAGAAATAATATAGAGTAAGGTTCTTAGATATTTGTATTGAGTAAACGTAGTCATCTGCACACCTAAAATACTGTAAATGAACAATTGATGTCAAAAACGTTCTCCAAAAGATTGAAGAATGTATGTGCGCAGCATTTAAAACCATTGATACTGTGAAACTACAAAATGTGTGGGGAAAAAAATTGATTACAGATAATATGTTTGTCTTGTAACAAAAAAGTCACACACCCAACTTTTGTAAATAAAAAACACTTAATACTCTTCTTTAATTTTGTGTATAACTCATTATAATATACGTAAAAGTTTTAAATACATAAATAAATCTGCTCATTTTTTGTGCTAACCCTGTATAACTTCTATGTAAAGAATTCAAATTATAAAATATTTTACAAATTGTTTGGCCAAAAAGAATAACTACATACTGCTTAAGGATAATAGTATAGAATTAAAAATTACATAAGAGCTCATGAAAAAAAAATTCATTCTTATTGGTTTAAAAAAATAGCACATTTTTATAATAATAAAATATATATAAGATGATAATAAAATAAAGATTTTAATAATAATTTTATTCAAATAGGCAAAGTTACTGAGTAAAAAGGTATAAATTTCAAAGTATAAAAATTTAAAACAACACAATAAGGAACATACCTCAACAGTAATCTTGTAAAATGTATTGACATATGAACATCCTCCAAGAAGACCTTCGTAAAATATTATAGCAAAAACAATCCAGATATTTGGCAAGAATGCATAGTAAACATTAAACAGCAAGAAAATGACATTTATGAACTGAAAAAAGAGTAATTAAAAAATAAGGTTAAACTGATTAATGAATTTGAATGTAATGAATAAATAGGTAAATGTCAATGACAAAATTATAAATATATGACAAACATTTTTAAACAATGGAGAAATGTTATTTTATAAAGAAAACAATTTTTTGTATGAACTTTTAAACAGATTAAATACTAATTAGAGTCGTCTTTAGTAAAAATAATAGCATTGAAACTGAAATGTACAAATTGAAAAAATGCAGGGTTAATGAGTACTAGTTAGAATGAAAATTAGTTTTATAAAAGAGAGGCAGAAAATGTAGCTACTTGAGTATTTATAATTTTCTGGTGCTGTAACCATAACTAACTAAAACTGCTACTGTCTGTATTAGGGGTAGGTTATAATTTCTTAATTTAAATATGAATTTCATTGACGGTTTTGACGTGTCAAGTCAGAAACTAGTTTTTTATCTCAAAATTCCAACCCTGTAATTAGGATATACAACGTATAATTTTTTTTTTACAAGTTGTATATCCTACTAATAAAATTTTAAGTTGTATATCCTACTAAAAAATTTTTTTTCTTCTTCCTATTGTTGAAAGTTCTTCATAAATACATTAGTAAAATGCAAAATAATTTCTAAAGACTTACATGATTGTGATAAAATAACTAGTTTCTGACAAAGAACTCTTTTCCTCATTTTATTAGTCACCATTATTAGTTTATTAGTCACACAATTTTAAAGACATTTAATATTAAGTGGCTCATTCTATTTTTCTATTATTTATTTAATAATTACTTTATTTAATTATGCATATTTAATTAAAATAATTAATTTAATTATTATTTAGAAAGGCAATAAATTTTATTTTTTAGATTTAAATAAAATTTTTTTTAAATAAAAGTATATTCAGCAAAACATTATCAAGATTAATATTATTGATCATACCAAATTCATAAAGATATGTAAAGAATTAGGCAAACTAAGAAAATTCTAATAAATTCATATTACAAATGTAAATTAGTGAATGGCCCCTAAAAATGTTAATAATTTTTTTTGTTACTTGATTCAGTATTTCTTTAATGAAATGATTAAAATAATTTAAATAATTTTGAAATGTAAATGCAATGAGTATTGAAGCTAAACATTCTTGTCAAAAGTCAATTATAAATGGTCCTTACATTCGTAATATTTAATGAATCTGAGATAATTGATTTTTTATTTCAATTGCTTGCAAATAAAATTATTTGGAGATGAACTAAAGTTTTTTGGAATGACAGATCTGAATTTTTTTCAAGGTGCGTAGCTAAATTTTTCAACAAAAAATAAGCACCCTTTAAGCACTTAAACATATTTTTAAGCACTTTCTGACAAAGAACACTTTTCTTGATTACATCAACCACCCACAAAATTATAATTAATTTAACTGTTATTAAAAAATATTCAAGGTATTTTATAGATTAAAATAAAAGTTATTTATAAAAGCATATTCGACAAAACATTTACAAGATTAATATAGTTGATCATATGGAATTTATGAAGTAATGAAAAGAATTAAGCAAACTAAGAAAACTTTAATAAATTCATATTACAAATGTATATTAGTGAATGGTCTAAAATGAATTTTTATCAAAATTTGTTATTTGGTTGGTTCAGTATTTTTTTAATAAAAGGATTAAAAAAAATTAAATACTTTTTAATGTAAATATAATGAGTATTGAAGCTAAACTTTTTTGCACTAAATTATTACATGGTCCCTATGCCTATAATATTTAATTAATCTAAGATAGTTGAATTTTTTAATTTTAATTGTTTCTAAATAAAATCTTTAATAGATAAATCACAGTTTTTTTGAAAATTACAAATATGAAAAACATAAGATTTTTTGCTGCATTTAAAATAGTGAATTCATACTCATTTCATACTTTTTAAAAATTTTGCCTCTAAATAGTATTGAGTTTTCTTATAAAACAACTTAAAGAGAAGTAAAAATTTTAAAAGTAATAATACAATAAAAAGTAATTAGTAAAAAAAGTAAAGCACAATAAATGTTTACAAAAATTTTATGCAATTGGTAGATAGTTCCTCTAGTAAATATTCTTACAATTAAAAATCTAAATTGTCTCTTATCTTTATTAAATTAAATGAATAAAAGGGAGATGGAAATTTTGAGGAGATTACGCTTTGTGATTCTTTACTGCTCTGGGATCCAACATGAAAATACATAATTAGGGAATGATCCCTTGCAAAATACAGCAAATTTGAACACAAAAGGGCAAGGAAAGGAAAAATTAAAGTACAGTACAGAACCCGTTATCCGGAATTCAGAAAACCGGAACGAAATTCAATAAATTTTCCCGCCATTTTCAAAGAAATAATTTTTCTTTCCTCATAAGATTTTAGGATTTTTCTTTCTTTTTTGAAAGATGTTTACCTTACCATCATTTTGGAAATAATCATTAGTGTATTACTTCATCTTTTTTTCTTCTTTTTAAGATTAGTTCAAAAATTTTTTTTTTCAGTTGTGTTTAACAACAAAAAAAACGGCTTTTTGTGGCGATTCAAAAAAACCGGAAAAATCAGTTATCCGGAATAGCGATCGTCCCGATCGTTCCGGATAATCGATTCCCTACT
The DNA here is from genome assembly GCF_043381705.1 of Parasteatoda tepidariorum. Lineage (NCBI taxonomy): Eukaryota > Metazoa > Arthropoda > Arachnida > Araneae > Theridiidae > Parasteatoda > Parasteatoda tepidariorum. The sequence goes on from NC_092214.1 coordinate 3,669,438, forward strand.
GTTCTTTTAAAAAACGAAAATAAGCACATTTAAGTACTTTTTAAAACGCTATGCATCCTGTTTTTACATAACTAAACATAAGATTTTAGTCTCATTTAAAATATTAAAAGCCCTTCACTTCATACTTTTTAAAAATCTTGCCTCTAAATATTATTGAGTTATCTCATAAAAAAAATTAAGAGTACTGAAATTTGTTAAAGTAATAATACAATAATTAATAAAAAGTAATAAGCAAAAAAAAAGCAATTAAGTATATAAAAATTTACAAAAATTTTATGCAATTGATGGACGGTCGCTCAGAAAAAATGCTACGTTTAAAATTCTCAATTAATTCTTAGATTTAATGAATAAAACTGAGATGGAAATTTTGAGGTAATGAAGTTTTGGGATTCTTGACTGATCTGAGGACCCACATGAAAATGCATAATTAGTGAATGATCCCCCAGTCAAGATCAAAGATTATGATACTGATCGATAAATAGTATCTCGCAAGAAGGCCATTAGCTTGCCAGTGACGAAGACGATGGCGCGTCACTATATCGCTAATAGGGGAAAAAATAAGATAATGCTTAGTTGGTCCCTGTATTAGCGAAAATTCGTGAGATTTTTCAGGTTGATTTCAAAGGGTGCAAAAATGAAGCCTGAAATTGAGAATCTCTTGCAAAATGCAGCAGAGTTGCACATAAAGGGCAAAAATCCTTCCTACTGAATCCAGATCAATATAAGCACATGCAGACCCTCAAGTATTTCATCAAACATGTAGAAACCCGAATGAAGTTTTCATATGCTACAAACCAGCTACAGTATGCGGAAATAGATTGAGGTTGAACTAATTGCGAAAAAGTAGAATAGAACAATGTCTTTTTGCATAATTAGTGGCGAAAATAAACATGGTAAAGAAACAATATCTCATTTTAGAAAATGGAAAATTAAGCACTTTTTAAAAATGGAAATAAGCATCTTTAAGTACTTTTTAAAAACACTATGCACCCTGTTCTATATTTATCATTTTTCTGCATAAGTGATATCTTAAAAACCATTTAATGAATTATTTTGATCATTACTTAACAATTTTTATATTGAAATTGATAAGTATTAATACAGTTTATAATTGTGATTATTAATAATTTAGTTTAATTTAAGCACTATATAGTTTAATTGCAAGTATTTTATGTTAATATTTTGTAATAATTTTTAAAGACACTGTTTATTTTTTACAACTGTCAATAGATTTCAGTTTCGTTTTAAGTTATTTTTGTTTTACAGCATAAAACAACTTTCAGCTTGTTTGGACGTTTTAATTTTTATTCGAATCTAGGTTATATATTTTTAAATTACATCATACAAAATATTTTTTACAGTACAGATACATTTTAAATGTAACATGCTAATTTTCGGCAAGCTTCAATAGAATGCGTCCTACACTATTTTATTTAATTATCACATAACTTTTAAAAACCTACCACCGACTTGAAATACCGGACAGCACTAAATGCATAAAAATATTAATAAGTGTCACATTACTGCGCATAGTAAAAGTCATTCTTTCAAATTTTAAGGGAATTTCACATCAAGGAATTAAACAATTAAATAATAAATACAGTACATTATGATGGATCTGATTTTCTCGTATTCTTCCAAGTAATAGTTAAAAGAGAATTAAATCTATAAAAACTTGTTTGCGTTTTGGGCACTGTGAGTAAAAGGATAATATCACTAATTACAAGCCTAGACTAATGTTATTCATGCTGCTCTTTTATTAAAAATATATGTGGGAGATAGTGCAGCATAGGAGTAAATGATGACGATAATTTAACAAACATAACAATTTAATAGAAATAAAAAGATACGTAGAAGGATATAGCAGTTAGCATTATTGACATGTCTCGTGAGAGCTGCCTTCTCGCAGTGGTCTCCGGAATGCATGTGACTAAGAATTAGATTGTTCTATGGTATAAAGTAAGAGTTAATTATAAATTCGGGAGTTTCCCTTCGGGACTTCCCCTTCTGGTCTGGCTGGCGCCTCTCAATGTCAAGAGGATGATGCAACTTCCTTTAATATTACAAGATGGTGAATGACGTAATGTTCGCAGTTGTTACACTATGGTATTGAAACCTACATATATTTGTTAATATTTTTTTTAATATTACGAAAATTGCATTAGGTTTTGTTTTAGTTTTCAACCACAGCTTTGTGTTGAAAAGAAAAATGAAACATAATTCCCATTAAAATAATTTCCAAACATTTACTTAAAGTAAATGTTAATAGATAGAAAAATATAGGAATGAAAAGTTAAAAAATTACTAATTAACTAACTAAAGAAATAATAATCGACCACCCTGAATAACTTTTGATCTAATGATTGGGTCTTCACATATTGTTGTACTCAATCTTAATTGTTTCAGGATTGACTACAAATATGCTAATTAATTAGTGCAGACGATACTTTAAGTTACGAAATCAGACACAAATACGTGTTTTCTCTGAAAGAATATACCTTTTTTTTAAACGAATTCGATTTTCTAGCAGCCAAAATGGGAATCTGAAAAATATGGCCTCAATAGTTTAATCAGGACAGCGATTTTAATTTTAGACCCTACGATGTTAATTTTACTTTTTGCATATTTTGCCATATCTTAAGAATTTTTTAAGCGAATTAAAAAACTGTTTGCACACAATTATAAAATTTATTTCTCCAAAGATAATTCCATACAAAAAAAAGCTTTCAATAAATATTTATTATTTTATTTAATAATAGTCGAAAAAATTTTGAATTGTAAGATGTTAAATTTTCCACACCATTTCAAAATATAGAATTTTATAAAGGAAAGTACAAAATGTGAGCGATATCTGTCAAATAGTTCCTGATGTCAAATTTTCCTTACTTTCACTAATGAATTAAGGAATAAATGGAGATTCGACTTTAATCCATGTATCTTTAACCTTATATATCTTATCTATATGTAGGTATTAGTAATAAATAACGGAAGTGAGGTTCTGTGATAATACAGTAAGAGAAAGAATAGTAAAAAAAGATTGAGATAACTGACTCCTGATAACACATATTAATCATAAAACCTTTGCTTATTTTAAGTAAAAACGGAATTTTACTTAATGTGATTTGTTTATTTACCATTACAGGTAAATTTACGAACACATGATCCTTTTGTAGTTTATTTTAGAAATACTAACATGTGTGTTTTAAAACAAAACTACTTTAAAAAATGCAATAGGAATTGCAAACTAATTAGCTATATTTATCATCGGCATATTTTTAAATATTTTTTGCATATTAGACATAGTAAAAATTCAACAAATTTTACATACCCGTCTTTCCCTACATAACTATAAATTACAAATTTAAATACAGTTCTCCAACTAGATATTAAAAATAAAATTTATAAAAATAAAACTTAAATTTTGATAAATTAGAGCAAAGATTATCAGATCACCTATCTAAAGGCATAAGATCAAAAGATTAAATTTAAGTCTATTAATTATGAGGTTGTTAAGGAATATGTCAAGATTTAATAATAGGATAAAAGTATCTTAAATAAAATGCCTATCACAGAAAAGAACATGTTCAGAAATAACATGAACATAGGAGCTTTGTGTTAATAGCTTTTTGATAAATTAATAGTTTTCTAGCACATTAAAAACATTTCCTTAATTGAAGGATTCATACCTAAATCAAAACAGTAATTTAAATTAGATATATGATTGAAAATAGTTTATTTCTTTCTCGCTTTATATCATTAAAAATATGCATTTTATAAAGACCAACTGAAACAGTATATTTTATGTTGATATTTATCAAACACATTATCAAGAATTAATTTTAATTAATTTGGTGGTGTGATATAATACCTTGCATAATAAATATATACAACAGTTCCTTGCATCATAAAAATAAAAAAAACTTATAATTTTACAGTACTTAAAATTACAGATAAAAAATGCAAATTTATAGCTGGTATTTAATTTTGACCCATTAATGCCCAGCCATAAAAAATGGTCTACATATCTGCAAAAAGTAGAAGTACACATATCTTTGCATCAAATGGATACTTCTCTTTGTTACCTATAACTTGAGTTTTCAAAAAGCACTGAGTTTCAATTTCAAATACCAATATAAATACTTACATTACTACTAATATATTAAGGTAGACTTTTTTTAAAATATTCAAAATTAGTTGTAATACTTAAGCATTTGAGCTATCACGTTTTTATTTTCTTGAACATAGAACCATCCTTTTAAAAGGACACTAGGCACAAATGGGTTCAATAAAATAATAAAATGGTATAATAATAATATAAATATAGACCTGCAAAATAGGAAGAATCCAAAGTTTGTTCACTTTTAAAATGTTTACAGATGAACGAGAGATGAGGACTCCAACTTGATAATCTACTTGATACCTGCGCAAAAAATTTCGTGTATGCTCAATCTTATAAATTACATTTTGAATAAGATAATATTATATTTAATTTTCTGTAAATTAATCTAAAAAAAAGCTGTATTTTTATATTTTAGCTACTTTTGAGTTACAAACAGTTTTGAGATAAAACAGCAACAATTTTTTTGTGCTAAATTTCCAAAAGAAAAATAAGAATTAAAATAAGCCAAGCCATTATCGACCCCATTAAAGAAGATTACATAATTTGGTGTTATCAATTGAAGATACAAGTAATTTAAACTATTTTTCCAATTTCCAACAATGTATAGGAAAAAATTAGTCCAGAAAAAATTTATTACTCTCCACAACCTAATCAGTCACTTCATAATAAAATTACAAAATTATTCTTAATTTAAACTGACTCTGTAAGTTAAACTGAGTACCTTAAAAACTTATTTTGATATAGAGCATTTTAAAAGTAACATTACTTGTCTATGCATTAAACTTCCTTAATTTCAAACAGGCTTTTTATTTTCTTTTAAAATTACGTGCTGCCTACTGTACTTTCTGTTTGAACACTGTTTTATTCTCAAATGTTCACTGGTTTATTCTCTGCACATTGTAAATGAAATAATTTTTAAGAAGTTTTTTTTCTATAGAAGTGGGATTCAAGAGAAACATTCTGATTTTGCTTAACTTTTAAAAATTTTCATTAAAAAGCTAATTTTGATAGAAACAAGGTTCAAATATATATATATTAATATAAAACATTTTACTTAACCTACATTCACATAAAAATTGCATCGAGCTTTCTTTGTGTCAGACTTGAATGTACGAAATGAAAAGTACCGTGACAACTCTTGTATTTTCATGATACTTTAATGTTTAACTGAATGGTTATGATGAATTTTTAAACTGTATGTTTCTTAATTTTATAGTAAAAAGTTTTACTCAAAGGCAAATTTGATTGCACCAAAACACTTACTTATTTTCAGATTTACATATACAGTCGAACCCCGCTATAGTGAACCGTCTGCTGACTCAGTAATGTGTCCACTATAACCGATGGTTCACTATATCCAAATTTTTTGAAGAATATTTTTTGCAAAAGACAGTTGAATGATTGAAAATTGGCTTTGCAATTTTGCATAAGTTATTTAAAAAATTATTAACTAATGAACAGATAATAAAGCAAAAATTGATGGAAAAAGTAATTACGTCGCTAAATATTAGTTTTAATTTCACTTTTTATGAAAAAAATTTGTGATTTTTGATTGAACACAATTTGATTTTAAATTGAGTTCATCAATTTTCTTATCTACAATGTGCAAAGAATGCAAGATTTTTACATTTTGAACAAGATTTCGAACCATCTTAACAAAGCATCTTCTACGTTTTCTCTTTCAGCTCCACGCAGTTTTTTCAATGAAACCATGTTTTTGTCGTATGCCGCAAGAATTGCACTTCGACTTTTCCAAATGTTTGAAACTGTAGATTTTGACAAGGAAAATTCATTACACAGTGTCGATTGATTGGTTCCATCATCAATACGCTTTACAATTTTAACTTTGTCCTCTATCGAAAACGCTTTTCTCTTTAGAGAATTTGCCATTTTCACTGTTTTTGAAATAAAAATCTTGTCTCAAATAGATAATGTAAGAATATGAAGAGAGCAGCTGTAGAATGAGTTAAATTGTTCCCCTTCTTGATTGTCAAGGGGTGATTTGTAAAGAATATGGTTTGAACAGATAAGAAAATTCCAAAAATTCAGCAGGTGGCCAAGTTAATTAGTTGTAGAGCAAGCTTGGGGAAAAGAGATAAAGCGAGGCTTGCCAGGGAGGGGGGAGTATAAGATAAATGATCTGTTTGACATTTATTACAGTATAGTTAAAAGTGATAAGCATAAAGGAGAGTAATATGACATATTTTATAGGCATCATTCATTTTCCGTCCCAACACCTACAAGTTTAAAGATGGAGGACTGAAAAAGATATTTAAAGAATTGAAATTTGAGTCCACTATAACCGAGTTTCCAAGTTCTAAGCTGTTCACCATAAGCGCTAAAAATAACATTATTTAAATAGGAATACGGACGGGACCGCTAAAAAAGTTCACTACATCCGAGTGTTCACTATATCCCAGGTTCACTATAGCGGGGTTTGACTGTAGCACACTTTAAATTCTCTACACACCTGCCAATATTCGAAAATGCTTCACCATGTAATTTTTTGCTAAGATAATACTGGACGAAGCATTATAAGGGGTTGTGTTAGATAAAGTTTTCACACTGAATTTAAAGCAATGCGTTATGAATAACTATTACGAAGTTGATGAAATTTCAAACACCTGGCTTTACACATTTTGAAAAAAACTGTTGAAACTTGTCTAACAATGAAGAATTCAGAATATGAATTATTGGTTCATTTGACTGTAATGTCAAATTGTATTTTCCAAAAATTGGGATAACAAAAAAAAAAAAAAACAGTATGCTTTATTGAAATCTGATGACAGAAACATCAGAATTGTGTCGTCAAAGCTGCAGGCCTCCTAGAAGATTTTGAAGAATAACGTATCTTTAAGTTTTTGATGGGGTTATCTTCTCTCTTTGAAAGATCTTTCTTTTTACTTATTTAGTTTCCAGAAGAGTAACTATTGAACTGTCACAACTATTTTCATTAAATGTTATTTTCTATGTTATCTGATAATCAAGTACACAAGTACTTTTATTTATTCGATTTTTATAGAAGCTAGAGAGTAGGTATCACTGCTCTAAAAACGTTTTTAAATATGCTTAGTGATAGTCAGAATGTACTTGTATGTTTTAAAATGTTATGGGCATCATCAAACAGCAGCTGTAAATCTTTGAGCTCTAATTTTCTAGTCACACTCCTTTGCAGATAATAATAAATGCCTATTTATTAAATTTGGTTGACAGGAAGTGCATTATACCCTTTCTCATCTGCTATATGCATTAAGTGACAAGGGCAGCCAACACCAAAAATCTCAGTTTTTTCCCCTTGAATATAACTGCAACGCCATTCTTCAAACCAGTCGTTACAGGTGCATTGTCACACCTAAGCAGTTATAAGGTGAAATATCCTTTAATTTCAACTCATCCAGCACTAAACTCCCAGCATTCTTCTCTGTGGAGCTAGCTTCCAAAGTTGGACAGAGAGAAACGTTACAGACTGCCTACAGAGAAACATTAACTTGGCTAATGTTGGAATTGAAATATACTACAACGGGATAAAGTTGAGAGTCAAAGGAGCCATAGGTTGACACAGTGAATATTCCTTTCTTCAATATTTCCACAATTGACATTTTTTGTGCCAGCGAATTAATAGCTTACGTTTTAGTTCACCCTGAACCATAGTTTTTTACAACAATACTTTTCAGAAACATTCTTCTGCAAAGTGGACCAGCATATCTTTTTGCAGCTACATGCAGGGGCTGATTGTTCTCAAGGATAAAAGTAACAAATTAAACTTTAGCTTAGATGACTTCCTGACATCTACAAAAAAATTTGTTACTAATATTTGAGTTTACATTATCACACTTCATTAAATCTTCATGTTTCGTAGAATTTATATGCCATATGACAGAATTTCTTTAGGCTTTCTGCAACGAACATCTGGCACGAACATCTTTTTGCAGGATACAGTAGAGAACCAATATTCCAGAACGAACAGGACTATCGCTGTTCCGGATGACTGATTTTTCTGGCTTTCTGAATCGCTACAAAACGCCATTTTTTTTATTGTTTACGAAACCCAACCAAAAAAAAATTTTTTTAGAAATAGTCAAAAAAAGAAGAAAAGACAATGAAGTAATACACATAAGTTTAATAAGATAAAAAAGAGAAAAATTAATGAAATGAAAAGTATATACAAGCTTAATTGAAAATAAACACAAAAAGGCAAAATGAAAAAAAAAATCAGCATTTTAAAAAAAAAAAAACTCATCCATTCTGTTGACGGAAATTTGGTTTTGGTTGCATTAACAACTGTTCAATCTTATAAATTGACTGACATAATGTGAGATTCACGTACAAACAGTTTTTGCTTCATCCCCTAAATCAATTCTTTTTTCAACTTGATACATTCGCTCGGAATAAAGGGATGGGCACCTTGGTTTTTATCTTCCTCGTCACTTTCTTCTACTTCACTGTTGTCTGCGCCAGGATTCAAAACCATCAACTCCATTTTTTACTTCATTATTTTTCAATATTAACAAATGAAAAAATTGCAAGCATTTCTTTTCCCTTCTATATGCGCGAGAAAGACATCATTTGAATATAATTCTGGATGAAAAGAATTTATTTCAAAAATTTCAGGAGAAAAGAAAAACAAAATTTTTGAATTCATTATTCTTCATTTTTCATTATTCTCAGATGAGAATAGAAATATCACAAGCATTTTTTCCCTCCAATGTGTAAGAAAGGCACCTTTTGATTATAATTCTGCAGAAAAAAAATATTTCAGTTGATTTTCAGCAGAAAAGAAAACCAAAATTTTTTACTTCCCAAAGGAAAAATCTTCCTGCAAGAACTCGTAAGGTTCTATAACATTGTCGCCGTGATTCTGTCACAGGGCTTATGTGATTATTACATGCCTGCCAACATTGGAGAAATAAAATAATGGAGATTTTACTAGCGACATTTTCAGGCTACGAGTAAAGTTTTGATACATCATGCATAATCAAAATTGGAAATAATATAAGCACTTACATTTAGCGAAGTAAAAAATATGTATATAAATTTTAATCTTAAGATTTTTTTAAACCATTATTTATAATTTACTTAAACTATTTTATTTTATAACTGTCGTTGAACGGCCAACCCAATTTTGGGTTATGTTCAACTCTGCAGCCTTGTAATTTTGAACCCAATCCAAAAAACAAGGGAACTCCTGGATCAAGTATTGGGTTGTTGTTAATTTATGTCGCACTAGAGCTGCACAATGGGCTATTGGCGACGGTCTGGGAAACATCCCTAAGGATGATCCGAAGACATGCCATCACAATTTTGATCCTCTGCAGAGGGGCGGATCAACTATTGGGAGAAATTAGCCTTCACGGAGAACTTTTTTGATGAACCTAAACCGCATTTGAGTTTCATGGGGTAGAAAACCATGAAAACCTCTCACGGATAGCTTGACAACAAGGGGAGTCTAATCCGTGATCCATCTACCACTGAGGATATTTTACATCAGCACTGTGGTCGGTGCAAGCTGGATGCGGAATTTATATTGACCAGTCATCCCTGGGATTCAAACCCGGTTCACTTCATTGGAAGGCCAACTCTCTATCACCTGAGCCTTCACGCCTTGTCTTAAACTATTAACACTCAACACTGGCAATAGCACCATCTCTAAAGAATAAGAGAAGTATTTTTACCATTTGTGGACATTTTTTTTTTCAATTTCTTCAACAAATACAGAGAAATTTGAGAATATACGGGTGAACAGGAGATAGCCTTAAAGGAATTCTCGTTAAAAAACAGGAGATTTTGCAGGTATGTTATCAATATCACAATTTTTAAATGCAAATGGTGCAAAATGCAGAGTGTTGTTTTTCCTTTAACTTCTTAATGCACAAAAACAATTTAGAATAGGCTTCCAAAAAATTCTCAATTTAAATTTTAGGCATAATTAAATTTCTCGAAAGAAAATCATAAAAATATAAATCAATACATGGCCCATAACCTTGACATCCAAAATAGTGCAAGAATGTCAGTGTAAACAAATATTAACTTTTATTAAAACAGAAACAAAGTGTCCATGGAAAAAAGATTTATTCAAAAACAAATTAAACTTGAAATAAACAGGCACAGTACACTCTGACAAACATGGTAACAGGGAGTAAGAATACTGCATAACCATCTTCAACTTAAGTACTCTTGCACTACATATAAGGAATGACGTCATGGACTATGTGTGATCTATCAACAGCAAATGAAAAAAGACAGGCCGAACACTCATTGACCATGATATAGGTTGAATGCATGAGAACGTTATATCCCCCAAAACAGGTTTCACAAGTTTGCCCTGTTTGCACAAGCCAAGTACAAAAAGCATTTGAAAAAATTTCAGTGCATCGAGCGATCTAATTTCATGATTAAGAATGGGCGCTGCTGATAAATATTATCCACCACATCATATTGAAATGTAAAAAGCAAACAATTACAAAATACGGCCATACAACTGTACAATTGGGCAGGTATGTACTCACAAAAGTTTGAAAAACAATGTTAACAATATTTTTTATACGAAAAGTATAACATTTTATATAGCTGGTATCAAATAAAATTATTTAATAAATATGCTTACCATCTATATTGAACTTTATGACATAACCAATTACTGGCATTTTTGAAGTACAAGAGCTCCATCTTGGAAAAAAGAATTAAACAGTTACTTAAATATTAACATACTTGACCATTTTGAAGTAAAGAAACACTCTCACCAAGCCTTGATTGATAAAATATTCAGCAAAATATACCAGACCTAAAGGTAACATGTATTTTAAAAGAGGCTGCAAATAGAAAATAAATGTTAACCAAAAATATGCATGCATGATAGCATAAACTTAAAATTACAAACGTTGTTAAAACTGACTCTTATTAAGCAATTCTAATTTAAAATAATTTAATTTTTAATGAAGGCAAAAGAGATAGTTATTAATATCTTAAAACACAAATGCAATAAATGTCAGCCATTATGATGATTAATGATATTTTTAGTTTATTTTGCACCTATAATTTTATATTTAGCATTATTTTTTGAATTACATATAAAAACAGTTTTTCAAAATAATAAAATTAAATAAAACTAATATAGATTATTACTTTTCTTAAGAGGAAATTCAATTCATAAACCTTTTTATAAAAGTATATTAATGTTTTTAGACAAAACAAATAATCATTACTCTCTATTCAAAACAATTCTTAAGCATTTCAAACATTCACTCTTAAAAATTATCATTCATTATTTTCCAAAAATATTTTTATTCAAATTTCTTAGAAGAGTTACTTTTTTATATAACATCTCCTTTGAAAAGTTTGATTATTTCTATTTTATTTTTTGGATGAAAAATTCAAATAAGCAAAATTTTTACAGAATTTTGCATACATAGTAATTTGGGAAAACAATGATTCTTTAGCCTGTGTAAAGAGGCCTTTATACTGACTATAATGACAACAAATTGGGTGCTGCCGAAACCTAAAGCATATGCCTTTCTATCCTCTTCCGCAACAAACCATGATCGCTGTTGCACTGGTTTCACGAACTAGATGGGGTTCAATTTTTGCCGCTGTTACAGACCCAGAGAATTCATTTATATTTCTATTCTCAAAAGGAGAATACAGTGAAATCGCATATTTTAATGCTTACATCTTTTAAAACATGGTAATTTATTTTCTAAAAATATTGACAATATTTAAAACATGCCTTATACATATTAAAGAAAACAAAAACAATTTTACTATAAATATGTATTTCATATGTTCTAGTTTATAATAATATTTATTAAGTTAATAGTGTTAAAACATTAAAAAAATCAAAATATACTAATAAGGGTATTATCATTCCCAAATATAAGTTATGAAAATAATCTTTGCTTAATTTATTTGTCTTTACTTCTTATAATAATATCACACAGAAATTCTAGACCAACCGCAATCACTAGATGTAAGTGTTTTGAAAAACTAAAAAAGCCAAATACTGTATTCTTAAAATTTAAGAAAGAAAACTGATATTAAGGAATGACAATAATATTATTAATAATGAAAAAGCAAGATTAATTTAAATGAAATACCTTTGTAAGGCTTATTTTTTCCTTCAAAGTGTAAGAGCTCGGTTTTCGAACATACTCTTTTGTAGCCATGTCTATTTCTCCTTCTAGAATAGGCTTTGCTTCAGCACTACATCTACACAACTCTCGGCAGTTAAGCCTTTTCGATTGTGGATGTCTAATTAAGATCCAAAACCTAAATAAATTATGAATACAGAATATTGTTGGAAAATAGCAGCATTTCAATTCAAGTGAGACAGGTTTTGTTGATTATCTCTAAAACCACAGGCTTGATTTAAATAAAATTTAATCTATTAAAATTTTATTTATTTAAATCAAGTTTTAATTATAAGTTGATACAAACAAAAAACTATTGAACAGTTATAATAACACATTAGATTGTGCGTTAAACTCTTCAGTCAGTAGAACTGAAGAAATGGCTTTAGAATAAAACAAAAAATTAGGTTATAAGATGTTTGATTCCCTCTCAGTTTTAAGAGAGCGTGGCTTTACACCACTAGAAAACTCCCTCATGGCTAATTCTTTTATACCTCCATTAGTATTTTAAAATTTAAAGTGTAGAAAAAGTAAGTACAGGTAGATATAGATCAAGCCACGAAGTTTCAAATTCTGATTTTTTTTTTAAACATCAAAATGCAAACAAATGAGAGGATTATTTAGGATTACACATGGGGAAGTTCTCTGTCAATGATTTTTTTGCATTTTTATATTTTGAAAATATTTTTTCAAACTTCATGGTTTACTCTAAATTTACCCAAATTCACTCTCCTTTAAACTTTAATTTACTAATGGAAATAGCAATGAAAAGTTTCGCCCACAGTATAGCGTCCTCTTAAGGACATACAGGCCTATGATTTCATGCAGAAAATACGACAGTTTAGATATTTTCTTGGGACAAAAAAAGTATCACACTTTCAGCACTACTGTTTTAAATCCATGGTAGTTACAAGAGGGAGTAGTGAGTTGTATTAACTTCCTCAAATATCTCAAAGATGTTCTAAAGGATTCAAGACTAGAGACCTGACAGACAAATTTATCTGGTGAATATTTTTAGCTTCCCAGAAAATTGTCAACAAAAGGAGCACTCAAAGGTAATGAACTGTTATCCATTAAAATGAAATTAGAGCCAGCTACACCTCTAAAAAGGCAAATATAGGGTTTTAAAGACCTCATCTTTATTCTCACACCTGTCAGTGTACTTTTCCCTAGTTCATACTTTTAGAAAGACCCACTACTAAGCCTTTAATGTCCAAGAAATAAACTATTATGGTAGAAAAGGTTTAAGGGTTTGGGCAGGCATCATGGTAGATGTATGGCTGCATATCCTTTAATCAGGGTTGGTAAAAATCATAATTTTCTTTAACTTAAAAAAAAAACGGATCAATTTTAATTGGATTTTTATTTAAATTTAAATTCTTATTTGGTTGAAATTGAATTTTTTTAAAACTTAAATTAGATTTTTTTGACTGATTTATAATTAACAGTTAAATCATTCGATACAATGCATTAATAATATTTGTTATTTAAAAACAATATAGCTAACGTAGTTACTATTTCTAAGTGAAATGTTTAAGAGTATTACAAATTAATCACTGAGTTAACAAAATCATGGTTATTATAGTTCTAGTTAAACATTTTAAAATTTGAAAGACAGAAGAGCAATATTTCATTTAGCTATCCAACGAAGAGCAAATTACAAGGCTGATTCCAAAGGTAAGGTTTCCAAAGCACTGGGTAATTACCTATTTATGCTGTTGTTGGCAACCCTGTTACATTCTCCTCTACCCCCACTACCACCAAGCATGTGCACGGGAAGGTAGGAGGCTCAATCTTGGCAGGGTTGCCATTAGAAATGGAGCTCATTACTACATTCGTGAAGTGTGAGATTTGCACAGTTATTCGGTTTTTGAACATAAAAGGGGCTAAACCAATTGAAATTCAATGTCAATTGGTGGAAGTGTGTGGCTAGGAATGCATGGAGATAAAGCACATGTGCAAGTGGTGTAGGGAGTTTGAATCTGGCCATTCTGCAATACACGAAGAAAAAAGAACCGGGAGACTGTCGATTTCTGATAAGACAGTTGTGAAGATAGGATGAGTCATGCATCGGGATAGACAAACCACACTGAATTTATGCATTTCAGTTCCCGAACCACCATTTATCGGGTTTTGATAGAAAAGTTGAAATATCGGTAGGTTTGCGCAAGATGAATGTCACTAATGCTCACGGAAGACCACAAACGGCAGAGAGTTTACTCCTCTCATGAATTTCTGTGTCATTATGCTAATGAAAAGAACAACTTCTTGAATTCAATTGTCGCAGGCGACGAAGCTTGGGTGTACCACTTAACACCTGAGACAAAACAACAATCACATCAGTGATGGCATTCCTCTTCGCCTCAAAATTCAAGCCCACTGAAATATTGTTAATAGATCACGCAATTTTCCAGTTCTGAATATTTAAGAAGATTTCTAAATAATTGTTCAGTAAAAAAGGTGTTAGAATGAGTTTTGTATGCCTGTTATTACTTATTAAGATGATGCGTTATAAATACAAAATAATTTTGTTTTTCATTTTTTAACCATATTAATCTCAATTTTAAAGTATATTTCAAATTCATTTTGAAGATTTATTTTCATGTGAAGTGAAAGAAATGTTGAATCAATTTCTTTGTAAAGAATAGATTTAGATTTCAAAATGTAGGATAGCTTAAGTTATTGATATTTTTTATTAATGTATTCTAGCGTGAGGTCAAAGTAGGGAATTGTCTACAGCATAGCAGTAGCCTTTTAAAAAACTTGTGATTCTAGCAAAACTTTAAATTCATTCTTTCAAAAAAAAAATTAAAGATAAAAGAAAAAAAATTTACATATTACAATAGATTTTATTAGCCTTATATTAATTGCATTAATCTATGATATAAGCGTTTTTGAAATCAAGCATATACAATTATTTAGTTCTACATTACAGAAACAGGAATTACATTTTATAAATGCATATAAAAAATAATTTTTCACCATAGCAAAAATCCTATTTACTCAAAGAATAAAAATATTCAGAAAAAATCTTAACATTACTGTCTATTTTTTAATTATTCTAATAAAGAATGTGCATTAGAATTTTTTTTCATTTCATATAAGTTTATTTTTATTACTATCCCAAAGCTTTAGTGAAACAAAAAAGTCTATCATAATGATATTCGCTGAAATTATATGGATAAATTAAATAACATTAAGAGAAATGTTAAGTGTAAGTAGATTATATTGATGAGAGTTAGATTTCAATGGACTAGATTCTTGTAAATGCTGATTCGTTTTCAGCGATACCAATTGCTTAACCTAAGATTTTTTCAACTATTTTAATCACATTTATTTATAATTAAAATGTATAATGTATTAATTTTACTATTTTAGAATTCTTCATTGCAAGCACTAACGAAAGGTTTGCAAAAATAAGGAGAGAAATTACCAATAATCATACTTTGTAAATACGATATTGCAAAAACAGGAATTAAAATTTATAAATAAAAATTATCGTAATTTCACGGAGAAACGCCGCCCTGGTACATACGCCGCTCCCTCAAAAATCGACTGACAAAAAAAAGCTTTTCATCGAACACGCCGCGCCGAATTCTTAACAATTAAAGAATTTTGAACTTAACGCAGGTATTGATTAGACTTAACACATGCTCTAAATATGCATTTGTATATAATTTAAATAGTTAAATAAAAATAAATTAAAGGATATTAAATATTAAAAAAAAAAGAAACAATCCTAGTATATAAAATAGATTTTAATAATTTTCTAAGTAAAATCAAGCATTTTCTAATTTTAAAGTGAAGTAACCAGTAAAATACAAATAAAATGATTAATATATCATAAACCATTAAAATAAGTATAAAATTTTTTAAAAATAAAACAATTTTACTTTTAAATTAGCAATCCAAAATCCTGTTTTAGAAATAAACGATAAATCCAAACAAATTTTTTTCAAAGAAAAACTTAAGAATAATTTATTTAGATATCACTGCACTTAAAAATTCCTCAAAATCAGAACTCTCTGTATCAGAGCAAATTAGGTTTACTATTTAATTGCTTATTTCGGGTTAATCTCCGTCACTTTCGGTTTCGTTTGTCCCGGGATGATTTCCGCTTTTTTTAAGCCATTTATCACAGTTCCTTTTTCTCTTTTAATTGCTGACAGCTTAAACGCAGCGGTATAATTTTCCCTCTTCATGGGAGGCATTTAAAATGGATAACTTAAATACAAGTTATGTTAAAACAAAACGAAAATAGAATAAATGAATCAAAAATATTAATAAAAACGCATCAAAAACGCATCAGAACTGAAGATAAAATGATAAAAAACTTAATAATAATAAGCTGAGGAAGATGATCGAAACCAGACAGAAATATGAGCAATGAAAAAAAAAACAATAAAAAGCTCTCTCCCAAGCATTTAAAACAAGTTTCTATTTTTAGCAATTCCTCCCTCTATTTTCACTTCTCAAATCAGGTTTCTTTTTTCAACTGACTCCGCCTAGGACGGTCTTTCTTTTATCCCTGTCTAAAATTCTCACACACTTTGCTTTTTTTCCCTCTGCACTGACCCTCAGTGGAAAGTTTGAAATTCTTTTTGAACATTCTAATTGTAAGATTATTGAAGGTCATTCCAAGCTCATCAGCATGCTTTATTTACTAAACATTCACATGTTTTTAACAACCAGCTGAAGAAAAAAGGGGAGTGGAGAGAGGCATCCATGACAAGTGGAAGAGTCATATTTCCTGGAAAGAACAGGGGTGGGGGAGCGTTTGTTTTACAGTTAGTTATGTTATCACTGGCCCCACCCTGATTTTCTTCATTCATTCCTTTCTGATTTATGCTTCTCCACTCCATGCCCATTTCCTACACTCAACAGCTGTCCATATGGCAGAAGGGAAAGAGAGACTTCGTTCTCTTGTGAATAGTGGTCTCCAGAAAATGATTCCAAGAAAGGATTAGGGAAGGGAAAATTCCAGGTGCGCTGACCATTCCTTGGAGTGACATTAAGCATGAAAAAATAAATAAAAAGTACAATAACAGGTGGAAAAAATGAAGATGAAATTTCCAGTGCGGTTTCTGAAAAGCAAAATTTTTTGAAGAAAAAAAAAGTAATACTGTACAGGCCGCCCCGTTAGATACGCCTTCCTACTAAATTTTCAAGTTTTAAATCAATAACGCCGTGGCCTATCTCCGCGAAATTATGGTACTCAAAGACTCATAAATATAAGCGTTAATGTGTATTTAAATATATAATACATAGTAAAAAAAAGAAGACATAAACTGCATTATTAAATATTTACTTAATAAGAAAAGCCTTCAACTTGAGTTTAAAAAAAAAAAGAAGCGAAATTAAAGTACAATATTTCAATTCTTGAATATTAACACATAGATTGTAATGATAATAGATTGATATTTTTTAATAGACTAGATCTATGAAAATACTGATTTGTTTTGACGCAATACCGAATAATAAAATCATTCATCCTATACATATTTTTTTTAAATTACGTCCGCCATCGTCTTCTCAGACATAAGGCGTCTTGCAGTCCAATACAATTGTGAAGTAGCTCCAGAAGGGGAGAGGGCACAAAAGTCGTCACAGGAACGAATGTCAAGAAGAGAGGGGTAATCAAATAGATGCTCCCCAGTCATATGCGAAGTGTTACAGAGAATACAAAGAGGTGAATTGACCAGGTTAATTTCAAATAGATGGGCCTTCAAGTAGTCATGTCCAGTAATTATCCTAAGACAAGCCACTCCCTCGGCCCTGGGAAGGAGGGACAGATGAGAGCGCTGCTGGCCATCAAGAAGGCTAGCCCAGGATTTTCCATCAGCTAAGTCCTTAAGAGCAGATATTGTTCTGTGTCTGAATTTGCTCTTAAGAAGCCACCTTGCATTTCTAAGAGGAACTAGAAGAGAAGGTGGATGCAATGAAGCCTCTCTAGCCAACATGTCAGCCCATTCATTTCCATAGATGCCATAATGGCCAGGGATCCACAGGAGGACTACCTCTCTTCCAGAACAAAAAAGAGAGTCGATGCATTGTTTACACTCAAATTCAAGTTCAGAGGGGTATAAATTAGATTCAGAAAGGGTCTGAATCGCAGCCTGAGAATCGACAAAGATAACAATGCTTTGTTCAGCCGGTTCACCAATAGCTGTAATAGATATAAGGATTGCAAACATTTCTCCATCAAAATTATCTGCCCAAGTGTCAAGAGGTTCTCTAAGGCTGAAATATTTGGAGTAAACACCTGCTCCAGCTCTACCAGTTGAAAATGTGGCGGATCCATCAGTAAAAACCTGCAGTCATTCCTGGCAAGGGTATAGTGGCCAGAGCAATAGGATACAACTCAGTCTGGTGGAAGTCTGATTTCCGGACAGGCTGTACCAAGTCAAATCTAGCAGTGGCATATCTCAGAAGGCTTGTAAAACAGGCGGCCTGTAGATGCAAAGTTTAGAGTTGGAGACCTTAAAGATCTCTGCAAGTATCTGGTACTTAAAAAGAAAAGAATGTTGAGATTTAAGTCTAGTTTGAGGAAGAATGTAGTACGGCCAAAAGTATTCCTTTCTCAACAATCTTTCACCAAGAGAAAGGGCAGCATAAGTTCATCTGTCAGATAAATTATAAATTTCTGTCTGCAGCTGCATGGCAGGAATAGGGGTTGAAATCACAGAACCAATGATGAGTCTTAGTGCTTTATTTTGAACCAAATCGAGTTTTGATAATGCACTGTCCGAGGCAGTAACAAGGATTTCTGAACCATAGTCAAATACTGGTTCTACCCACTTTGTTCCAGCGAGACGTTTCAAAAGACTAAGGCGATTTGTTACGCTATCTGCCACTTGATTTATGTATTTAATCCAGGTTAGTCTGGTATCAAGAGTTATGTCCAAGTAGGTAGCACAATTGGTCCGACCCAGAGTACTATTTTTGTATACCAAGTTAACATTAAACTTTTAGGTACTAAGGGTAAAAAGTTCAAAATTTGTCTTTTCTGAGTTAACCTTGAATTCGTTGTCCAGAGACCAGGTTGCCAGAGCCTCTAAAGCCAATAAAGTGTTTTCGAAAGCAGAGAGATATCAGAGCCAGTAGACCAAATAACACGGTCATCGGCATACAACAATGATTCAGTCTCTGGAACAGCATTTCTAATGAAGCTCTAAAGGTCATTTACCATAACATTAAAGAGGACACGACTTAAAACTGAGCCCTGTGGAAGGCCCTGCCTGGTTTGTCCATCCTATATCTAAATGTATATTCATCCGATCACCTTAATATTCATCCTATATCTAAATGTATAATATCTATCCAATCTATGACTGATTTTAATTAAATAATTAGACTGTAATGGAGTATTATCATAACTTAAAAATAAGTGAAATAAAATAATATTTTCTATGAACTTTAACACCACTGATTTCAGCCGAAAATGTTGATTTGCTGTGAAGAGCTGAATAATCATTTATTCAGATATTTAATTGATAAATTAACAGTTTGAAGTTTCAAAATCTTTCTTTCATTTTACAAATCAAAACCATAAATTTAATTAAAAAATTTTTTAGTAATAATTTACAAAGGATGTTCATACGATACAAGTGATATCAAAACTAATAGCCTAGCGGATGGAGGTGGCGCACACTTATGTTCACCACATGTGACATCATAACCAATCAGAGATTGTTTTTTATTGCATCACTTATGGAGGCCTTTTTGGGTAATTGAAATGTTTAATACCTAAATAAATAAGCATTTGGCGGGGAAAAAAAAACAATCAGATTTTCGGTTTCAGGAGAGAACTTCTAATAAGTCAGGATTGAAAATAAAAAAAATTAAGAAATGCTGTAATTGTCCATTGTGCATAGATCTTTAAATTTAGTGTGCTATTGATTTTATATGTTGATGACTTTGCAATTTTCAATTGGATTTGATTGTAGCCGAGATAAATAATGATTTTGACAATAACATTTTAGGCAAAATTCACATGTTGTTAGGTATTGAATTTTAGGAGAATGAAAATGGTAATTTTATGCATCATAAGTTATATATTGATCAAATTTGTGTAAAATTTTCTAAGTTTAATTTTTCCTATTTTCACCAAAACCTAAGGTGAAGTTCTAACAAAATTGTATTGCCCAAATAATCGTGTAGATAAAGATGAGATATTAAGATTTCCACATAGAAATATCACTGGGATGTTTGGAATTCATTGTACATAGAACTAGACCAGATTAGAGTTATGCAGTTAATATGTTATCCCAATTTCAGGAAAATCCTGGTGCTAAGCATTAGAACATTTTACTTAAATTTTTAAGCTATTTAAATGACACCAGAGATTATAAGTTAAATTTAAATAAAATTAGTTCTTTAAATTTGAATTGTTTCGGATGCTGATTCTGCTACAAATAGATATGACAGTGTCTCAATGAGTGTAATGATAGTTTTTATTAATCAGGTGCCAATTTCTTGGAGATCAACAGAGCAGAAATGGATGACCTTGTCTACAATGGAGGCTGAATACATAGTAATGGCTGAAGCTGCAAAAGAACTAATTTGGATTATAAAATGAAGATATTAGATGAAGGCAAAACTTCGAGTTCATTATCACATAAAATTAAATTGTTTTGTGATAACCAGCAGCTATAAATTTTTCAAGTTCCTCAGTAGAGAACCATAGGACTATGCATATTGTTGTTAAATTTCATTTTTATGAGAAATTTAGTTTTGGATAATATAATAGATATTAAATTCATAAACATATAAAATACATTAAATAAATAAGATATTTTTTATTAAGCAGTTAGTAAAAGAATCTCATCAGAAATTTTCAAGTTTATGTAAAGTACCTAATTAAATTAATTTTCTGGAAGATTTTAGGCAGATCCATCTGAGGGGACCTGATTGTTGGACATAGTTTGACTAATTAAAGGGATCTACCTTTGTATAATGCTTTTTCATAACTCACCATAACGTAAAATTAAAGTTCATGGTTATGTCATCTTTATAGAGGAGTAAAATATCTTATGTATAACTAATTAAGGAAAAAGATGTATACAACTAAACTTGGTACTGTATCATTTTAATGATACGTAGAATGCCCAGTTATTCTAAATTGGTTCATAACGCAATCATATTATAATATATATGTTGGATGTCGTGATATCATTGCTGGTGCTCATATTATTGTTTGCTTCATCAAGCTGAGGTGTGCTAGCTTGTTTAATTTCTGAGAAGTTGTAAGTTTCCAAGGGAATTCTGTGCTTCAGCATGCATTTGTATTTTTTCCCTTACAGTCACTTGTAAATATTCATCTACATACTTTATTCAAAATAAATGATTGTTGAAACTGCTATCAGGTAATCTCGTTGCTTCTTCATCACTGTGCTTAAATAACTCTGCATCCAATCCAAGAATTATTCAGTTAATTTTAGAAATCTTGATGTTACAAAGTGACTTAGCATACCATAAGTTTCAAACTGTGTATTTGAATAATCATTTTTTGATCCACTCAATTAGCTATGATTATGCTATAAATCCAGGTATTTTAGACAATCACTTCCTTGACAGTTATTAACATGGATTTTCAGATGGTTTTCTGAATCTCGAAGTTTTAGTGTAACCCTATAACTTACAACTAATTTCAAATTCCCCATTTGAATAACCATGGTTTGACGCACTTGATTAGCAATGATTTAATCATAAAGCCGCATTTTTTGTTGCATTTTCAGCAGTTACAACTAATAATTTCCACATGACATGGTTTTCAAAATCTCGCTCTTTTAACATATTAATTTCTCTGGCAAATTTCAAATCGCATATTTGAGAAATCACTTTCTTACGAACTCGTTTAGTGTTGATTCAACCATAAATTCAGGTAGATTGCATTTTCAACAGTTACTGTTATACCGATTTTCAAAATCTCAATTCTTTTAAAACTATCTTATTTTGTCCTTTAAATTTCAAATAGCAAATTTGAAAAATCCCTCTATAACGCACTCTTGTTGTAACAATTCCTTCACAAATCTGTGATAAATGAATTTTGAAACATAGTGCAAAATTTTTTGATGGTAGTTATTCATTTCACATGAGCCACGGGAAAATATCACGGTAGAGTAAATGATAAAGAACAAGATTTCCTCAATGCAATAAAATGCTGTCACAGCCACAAAACCACAGCTTTTGCATTTGTGATGTTGATTAGGATGTGGTGAACGTCCTTCCCTTTTTAGGGATGTATGTTTGCTGTGATTTAAAATTAATGAATGATAGCCTGCCACAACTTAAAAGTTTATTTTGTTCAAATTGTTTTGGAAAGTGAAATTGGATTGACTTGCTAGATTTTCAAACTTTAACCCTGAGCCTCAAGGGAGGACAACTGTAACTAATAGCTCCCTCAAGCAACCATTCAGTACATGAAAACTGCATTGTTGTATGAGTTGTTGAGGCCTATATAGCATTGAAAATTACTAAGAGAGGGCAATCCCTAAATTTACACATTTTATCCCACTCTGTAACCACTGTTTCATACCTTTCAATTGCCATGAGTGTCACTATTTGATAGTTATGATATGCTCAATTGTGTATGTTTAGAATTACTCTTTGTATTTCCTCAACCTTAATTCATACCAAGCTTCATTTAAACCACGTAGCAGTTCAATAGATAATATATATATAGTAAAAATTACTTAAAACTGTTCAATAATCAAATAATATTTATAAATCACTTCAGCATGAGATACTTTTTGCAGATGTTGAATTAGTTTATAGGCATTAATTTAAAAAAAAAACTTTAAGAATAAACATACCTTCTAAAAATATTACAATTACAAAAAAAAAAAAAAAATAAGAAGAAGAGACTACTATACACTCACGTTAGAGCAGTAATCACAGGCATTACAAGCATGATTTGAAGAGTTGGCCTAGTATCAAAAAATGCTTTTAAACTTGCATATGATAAAGCACCAATTACACCAGCACCACCTTAAAACAATAAGATAATAAAATAAGTTAATGAGAAAACTTCAAGATGCCTATACATGCAGGGGTTAAGAAAATTCTACAAGTATAATATTTCCCCAGAATGCATTTTTTATTTTTTGAAATTTCTTCTAAAATTATAGCGTTTCTTTTAATACCTAAAATTTTTTGATAATAATTAATTCATTAACAATGAAAAAATTAATTTCATCTTATAGAATTCTTGAATAAATTAAAAGAAATAAAAATGGATTGAAGTAGTAATAATTTATAAAATTAAATTTAATGTACCACTCATAAACTTAAAGAATTCAGAACTAATAAATAAATAAATTGACATATGAAGTTATTTGTGTTACATTTCAACCCTAAGAGAAAATATTTTTTTCTCCTTCTTTTGGGACAGTGAGGTAATATGGCATAAGAAGTTAAAAAATATATTAAAATAAACTTGAATATGAATATTATAATATTTAAATTGTATATTATAATATTTAAATTGTATATTATAATATTTAAATTGAATATTATAATATTTAAATTGAATATTATAATATTTAAATTGCATATTTTAATATTTAAAATTGTATGTTAAAAATGTATATTATAATATTTAAATTAAGACTTAGTTTCTTGCCTTTCTTATGCCTCATGCGTGCCCAAATACTACATTTTTAATTTAGTTATAAGATTTAACAAGTCAGGAATTCAAGTAGTATAATTTATTTTAGTTAAAAAAGAAAACACAGAAACATTAACAAGTTGTTAAGAATAAATGCTTATTTATTATCGATAAATGACAACCTTCCTTTCTCCTTATGCAGGCTATCAATGACGTTAGATGCTTATACACAATTAGATGTTTTATACAAAATTAGATGTTTTACACACAACTAGATGTTTTACACATAAATAGATGTTTTTTTACAAAATTAAATATTTTTTACGAAAGCATGAGGATGATGATAACCCAGTAACATGTTATTTTTTACCAGGAAAATGTCTGTCTAAAGGACTCTTTTAAAAGGGTTGAAGTTTAATAAATTGGAGGTCCATTTGCATGAAATTAACACCTAATTGAAAAAAACTATTGAACTAAACATTCTGATTGTGCAGGCACATAATTTCTAGAATGAGAAATTATTTGGAAATTTTTAGAAACATAATTGTTAAATAGTTTCACTTTCAAACAATTAAGTAGTTTTTTAATGCTAACTTTTTTATGCACATTTCTATTAAATTAAATAAAAAAATATAAATTAAACTATAATTTTTAAACACAAAATCGATTTGTAAAATTTAAAGGGAGAAAAGAAAATGGGTTGTTGAGAAAAAATGCTGTTTTCTAATAATTTCTTTCTTCTCATCACCATATACAATATGAATAATTTGACTCTTTGAAGAAAAAAGCAGAATTTTAAAAATTCTGAAATCTGCGGCAATATGAGATTAACTGCTGAAAAAGAGATAGACCTTAAAACCAGATTTTCTACACTCGCATGAAATGAACGTGTCAAAAAGTGATTATTCAAACGCCAGAGTTCGCACAGTGAGAGTCGAGACTCGCACATTGTATTAATTATAATATATTAAAAATTTAGAGATTTAAAAAACCTTGCATACAACAGAAGCAATAACTGCCAAAAAAAGAAGATTCAAATGCATCATTGAGATTTATTGCAATGGTAAAAAATTATTTTTATATCAATTATAAAATTTAAATCCTGTTTTTGTAATGCAGAACTAAATAAATGCATATCCTTGAATTCAATACTTTTATAATATAGATTAATACAGTTAAAACAAAGTTAATAAAATTCACTGGAACATGATAATTTCTTTTAGCTTAAATTTTTTTTTTTAAAGATTTAATTAAAAGTTTGCTGAGATCACAATTGTTTTAAAAGGTTACTGCTATGCTGAAGGCAGTTCTCTGCATTGAATTATTTAAGCTAGAAGAAATAAATAAAAAAATCAATAACTTAAGATTCTCTACATTTTTAAATTTTAAACTATTCCATATAAAAACTGATTCAATATTTCTTTCACTTAACATGAAAATAAATCTTCGATATAAATTTCAAATATACTTTAAAATTAAAAAAAAAAGAAATTATTTTGTACTTATAGTGTATCAAAGTAATATCAAATCAGGCATTCATAACTCATTCCAACACTTTTTTTTACAGAATTAAAAAATCTTAAATATTCAGAACTAGAAAATTTCGTCAATTATTAATAATGTTTAGGTGGGTACCATAGAAATTTAGAATATTATAAAAATATTAAGTCCACTTCTCAATAGTTTCTAAGAAATCGAGTTTCAGACATTTGACTTTTTTAAAATTTAATTTCCCAGGGCTTATTTCAGGGATGAGAGTAGTCAGAAAGTAAAAAAGAGGAAATCCAAGAATATATATATATATATAAAAAAATCACACTTTTTTTGTCAAATTTTTGTTTAAACTTGTTATCCATGTGATTATAAATCCCGATATGAGGCTTTTAAATCACGTGAATATGAAACTCTACATCGAATTTAAACAATGCGAAAATACAAATCATGATACGTAATTTTTAGATCAAGATGCATAATTTTAAAATCGCGCGATATTACAACTGTAAAAACGAATCACGACATTGGATTTTAAGCTCGCGTAGCTACATAGGGTTTTAAAAGCTCGTAAATACAAATCGCTATATTGGTTTTTTAAATCTCGTAAATAAGAATCGCAATGTACAATATTTAAATGGCCTGAATAAGAATCGCAACGTTCAACTTTTAAATCAGGTAAATACGAAAATCGATGTTTGATAATAAAATCGCAATTTTAAAAATGCAAAAATACAAAACACGATATTAGATTTTTAATCTCGTAAATACGAGTCATAATGTACGATATTTAAAAAGCGTAACTAAGAATTGCAATGTGCAACTTTTAAATCAGGTAAATACGAAAATCGATGATTGATAATAAAAATCGAGATATTTGCAGAGTCTGGACTTGGGATTTCTAAAAGGCTTGTTGAAATTGTTTTTTGTTTACACAATAAATAAAAATTTACAAGATTAATTGAATGAGCAAATAAATATTTTCACCACAAATCCACCTCCATTTTTTTCCGCTTTTTTTGTTCGCTTTCTCTCCGGAATACAAGAAGCAGCGACGTCTAAATTACGAAAATACGAGCTATCCAGCTGACGGATAAAAATACGGAAAATCTTATTTTCTGTGTGTGAAATTGGAGAAAATAGCTAATATAAGTAAACATGTGGAAGGATTAGCAGCTAGGGCGTAGTTTGAATTTTCTGTTTTTCTTTGAAAATCGTAAATAAATATAATAATTTGACTTCAACGACTGAATTTTTTTAAAAAAAAAACGGGATATTTATAAATAAATAAATAAAAAAAACGAAACTTTTAGAGAATCTGAGTTTTTGATAAAAAGGCTGAAATTCGAGAGACAAAAGCGAAAAAAATCTCATCCCTGTATAAAGGTCAACCAGTTTTATCCCAAGGAAATAATTTTTAGAGAAACTTCAGAGGGAGGAATGAGGACTTCAATAATTTCGCTCCGCGGAAAATTAAATTCCTCATAAAATATTTTAACTTGTGGAGAAAAAAAATTTCAGTGGAAATTAGCGGGGAAAATGGAAAAATCTGAGAAAAAGCGGAAATCCGCGAAAGAATCTCATCCCTGTTATTTGTTCAAATCTTGTATTTTGCCATCTTGAATTACACTCTTTAAAATGATGTAAAAATTTGTATACCATAAAATTCAAAAATATTTTTTGACTATAAATTAAAAAAATAAAAAAATATTAAAGTTTATTTATTGCTTAGAAAATCTTTGGATAAATAAATTTTATAATTGTGTTCAAAATTTTCTGAATTCACTTAAAATATTCTTATAGCAAAATACGCAAAAGTTAGCATTAAGGTGTTCAAACTTTTGACCAAACTAATAACCATATTTTTCCGATTGTGGCTTCCCCCATATTTTAAGGTTCAGGTATCATAATCTGTTGAAAAAAACGTATGTTTGTTCAGAAAAAGGGCATTTTTGTGTCTGATTTCATAATTTAAATTATGGTCAGCACTAATTAATTAGCATATCCCTGTGAACCATGAAGATTAAGTCCTGGTACTTGAAAGTTCCATTACAAGATCAAACGTTATTCAGGATGTCATTTTTTTTTTGCATACTGCACATTTATAACTTTAATGTTAGTGCTTTTTTTAACATATTTTTTTGAAGTATGAAATATTTATCTACATAATTTACAGATAAAGTCAAATTTTAATAATGTTTTTATGTTTGAAATATAGTATAACAATATATTTATAATATTTTTTTTAAATAATGCACATACATAAGAAAAATTAATAATCATATATATTTATTTGAAATAAATTTTTAAATCACACTTATGAACAATATAATTTAGTATTGTTATAATATTTGCATAATTTCTACAACAATAATTTAACTTTTTGCTATAATGGTTAAAACATTTAACATTTTAAGAACATTTTTTGATAAGGAATAGCAATTTTTTTTTTTTGCTATATTAAATCTTAAAAATATTAAATGTTTGGGCTTCTAGAAAAAAAAATAATTTCTTTAAAATTCTGGCAATTTCTAATTAAATAACTAACAATTAAGATAATTGTTTAAGTGAAAATAATTATCCCATGCAATTTTTTGTCATCATAAAAGCAGAGTAAAATAATATTAAAAAAATATCAACTTATATATAAGATAAGCAGTTATTTTAAAATTATTTATAAAAAATTGTTAAAATGAAGTCTAATACAGACAGAAAAGGTTTAATTTTTTGAACTTCTTATTGTTCCTACAGGAAGTCATTATTCATAACTGTTAGTAATTAGTGATAATTTTCAGAATTTCTTGAAGTATAGCATGTAAAGAAGAATCACTTTTTTAATTTTGAGAGGATGCTTTCATATATTAATATTGAAATGGAATGATTCATTAGCTTACTCTATTCCAGGGGCTTTTTTCTACCATTCTGAGTCATAAAACTTAGACGATGAAATTCACAGTTGATTAAAAATTACGAAAAGCAATACATTATTTCTGCTCACAGTTCAATTTAAACAAATTACAAATGAATTTAAGAAATAAAATTTTCTTTTATTTCAAGAAACTTTTAATATTATAATAAAAATGATTTCTAAATATGTAAGTAAAAATAAAGTTATATAACCTGTTCCAGATGCCCATGTAGAAACAACATTCCTGGAAACAAATATCATAGTAAATTGAAAAATATTTAAAAGAGTGAACAGATTATAAATTAAGAGAAAAAAGAATGAAAAATGAGTTGCAAAAATTTTCAACGAACAAATTTGTTAACATTATATGAAATATTTAAAATTTTACTTAAATGCTTACAACACTTTAATTCTACTATTTTACATTCAAACTTACAAAAGAATTTAATAATGTGAGAAAATAAATGTTAATCTGAAGGTTGATTTATATCAATTAAATTATCACAATAATTTCTAATTAAGCCAATTTTTTTAAACAGGTTTAAGTCTATTTATTCATTTATTACGATTATTCTTAGGTCTATCATTTATTACTTATGATGTCCAAGTATCAGACAAAAGCTCTATCTGGGGGTACCACACAATTACCAACACAGGGTACCACAGAACCCAATCCTGTGGTTACTAACTGCAAATACAGTACTGAACCAATTATCCGGGATGCTCGAGACCATCGCTATCCCGGATGTCTGAATTTCCCGGTTTTCTGGATCGACCAAAAAGTGTCATTAATCGATGTTTCATTGAACTCAAATTACAAGGAAAAAGTGTAACATATTTTAAAATAAGAGAAAAAAGAAAAGCTCTCCTAAATTTAAAGAGAAAAAAAATGGTAGAAAAATAACATTTAAAAGAACAAAAAAATGTGCAAGTATAGACAAGAAAAACAAGTTTAAAAAATACAAAATTCTCATATTTATTTTTTAAAAATAATTACAATTCCTAAATTAAATAATATAAACAAAACCAATGATTAAATAACGCAATATATTTCATACCTAATTATACGGGGAGAAACGATAAAATAAAAGGAAAACTTATTAATCTATATAAAAACAACACTTGAAAATTATCGAACCGAAACGATAGTTAAAAAAGGCGCTAACACAAGTATTAAAACCCGGAACAAGGCAAGATCAATAAGATCAACGGAATTTTTAAAAAAAGAAAAAAAATCTATCAATAAAATTTATGAATAAAAAGAACTAATTTATTGAGTACGAAATTTATCGTTAAAAGAAAAAAAAAGCTCAAACGTAGTGGAATCAGAAAACGAAACCTACAATCTACTTCATAAAATAATCATATGCTTAAATTAATAAAAAATTCTCCTTTTATTTTTTTAAATAATTGTTCTAGTTTAAAATGGTGGGAAAATCGAGCAAAATTTCCCCCGGTTTTCTGGTTTCCCAGTTATCTGGATAACGGATAAATGGTTCTCTACCATACAATTTTAAATAGCCAAAGACATCCACAAGAATCAATAACGCAGATGACTTTTTTATTTTGATCACTGGTACAATATTAAACCATCTCGGACCATTTGCTTTTTCCATACTCACAAAATATCTTGTTTGGGCGAAAGAACAAAATCTCACATTCAGTATACAAAAAACATCAGTAATTATATATCCCAAGAACAAATACTCAAGAAAACCAACAAATAAAATGGATGGCCAAAATAAAAGGATTCAACACACGATTGACAATTAGGGATTCAACCTTAACACTGAGCTATCTTGGCTACCTCATCTCAACAATGTTAATGCTAAAATTATAGAAATTCAAGTTAAATTAAAAAGAATTTCTGGAACAGACAGGAGTATCGAGCTGGAAATCAAGAAATTTATCTATCAAAACAGTATGTTTAGAGTAATCTCATACGGAATGGAAATATGGTATAATCAACAGGGTAAGACGTTAATCAGTATCAAGAAAATTGAAAGGGTAATTCTATAGGCTATAACAAAGGAACAGAGAACAATCTCAACCGAAGCTTTGCAAGTACTCGCAGGAACCATATCACTAGATCTTACATTAGAAACAGAATCAACTTTATCAAATCTCTTTCTACCTACCGAAACAAAAATTAACCTGAGAATACCATCTAAAGCAGGGGACCCCAACCCTATGCCTGCGGGCACCATGGCGCCTGTCGATCAGTCTAGGGGCACCCGCTGCTTGTGCCCCACGATAAAATATTTCAGTTTTCCCATAAAATGCTAAGCAATTTTTTTTTTTTTGCTTTTTTAATATTGATGATAAACACAACCAAAATAGAAATCGCCAGGATAACGACCTCCATCCCCACAGATATAAGCACAAAGCAAAATATAGCTGACCTATTTTCCACTCGCGCCTAGTCTTCACCACACTAATTTCTCACACTTGAATTAAAATAAATCAGTCGATTTCTATGGTTGCCGTACTATAAAGGCATTTTTCCGAAACTCGTGTCGGGAAAATCTCATTGAAATAATGTTCATTCGTTTTTCTACTTCTTTTTCTGTTTATGGTTTTTGTGTTCATATTTTTCGTATACAGTATTTACTTCTTTATTATTTTTAAATACTTCCTTTGTTCCTACTAAAATGTGTGGATCAAGCAAAAGACAACATTCCGA
The DNA here is from genome assembly GCF_043381705.1 of Parasteatoda tepidariorum. Classification (NCBI taxonomy): domain Eukaryota; kingdom Metazoa; phylum Arthropoda; class Arachnida; order Araneae; family Theridiidae; genus Parasteatoda; species Parasteatoda tepidariorum. The sequence continues at coordinate 3,700,371 of NC_092214.1, forward strand.
ATGGGAGGAATCATACTGCTTCGTCAATTCAAAAGATGTTGTCATGCCTCCATGTTGTGATGGCGCTGTCATCAAGGTAGATGTTGTAAAAAGACAGAGGAGGGAACGCTCTGATGGAGAGCGGAAGCGAATTGTTTAGGTGGATTGGTTATATTAATTTTCTTCAAACTTCATTTTTTTTCTTTGTTAATAAATATTTGTGTTGTTAACTGGTTACCATTTATTTGGCCAATTGTGATTTTGGGAAGTATCTGAGTGAAGAAGGGAAAAGGAGGAAAAAGTATACATAATATCACAGATGTGTTTGCTTGTTATGTGGAAATAGTATTGTGGTGTCGAAAAAACATAATGTTCCAACGTCATTTCCAAACAGTTCATTCTACTTTTAATGCAAGCTATCCACTTTAATCTGCAATCCGAAAAAAGAAAATAGAGCAGTTAAAATAAAATCTTTCGGTTCAACAGTCACTTTTCACAAGTACTAAGATTAAATCTAAAAATGCCATTATAGCTTCTTTATAAATTTCCCAAATGCTTGCAAAGAAAAAAAAGTCCTCCTAGGATGGTGAGTTGTTAAAAGACACATTTCTTACAGGTGCTGATAGCTTATTTGAGGGATTTTCCAACAAACGTGAGATCATGTCAGCAATACAAAACTTATAGTTATGTTATTACTGTTACAAGAAGAATAGGAGCGATTTTAAAAGATATGCAAACACAGTTAAAAAGTGATTTGGAAATATGTCAGTGGTTCTCACTACAATTTGACGAGTCTACAGACACAACACAGTTAGCAGTTGTGGTGAGAATGGTATTTATTGATTTTACAGTAAAATAAGAGGTACTAAAAATATTGCCCATGAAAGGACGGTCAACAGGTGAGGATATTTATAAAACATTTATAACATATGCAAGTTTGATAAATATGCCTCCCCAGAAACTGTTTGCAATAACCTCTTATGGGGTACCAGCAATGGTGAGAATCCTGAATGGTTTTATTGCTCTCTGTATAAAAGATAGGTCATTTCCAGATTTTATGTCTTATTACTGCATTATCCAACAGGAAGTTATGTCCGGTAAAGTACTACCATTTGGACACGCAATGAAAATTATTACCAAAATAGTCAACTTGATTCGAGCAGCTCCTTTGAAACATCGACTTTTCAAGGCCCTGTTACAAAATGCTGATGATGCGGACCATATTTTACAAACGCTGGCTCAGTAAAGGGAAAGTACTTGATAGATTTATACATTTAATTGAAGAAATAAAAAATTATCTTGCAGCCAAAAATCAAATATTTTTAGAACAATGAGATCCTCTTTGACTAGCAGATTTGTCTTTCGTAACAGACATAATGGAAAAACTAAATAATTTAAACTTGGAGCTGCAGGGAAAGGACAAACATACAACAAGAATTATAGGGGCTATAAACTCAATCAGAGCTAAGCTTGTTTTGTTGATATCACATTTGAAAATGTGCATTTTCTGAACCTGAAAAAAATGATAATCGACAATGAAATTGACTAATATTTGTCATCAACCTCAAATTGCTTCAAGATCAAATTGAAAATTGTTTTCAACAGTTTAAAATCATCGAGCCTATGGTAACCTTTTTTGTAAATCCTTTTACCAACCAAATTAACGTAACCATAGTAACGTAACATAACAACATACATTTCAGAATTTCTTCAAATAAGGCGAGAAGAAGTGGAGATGGAAATTTTAGATCTTCAGAGTGACATTATCCTCAAAACTATTATATCAGAAGAGAAACTTTGGAATATAGTTGAAAAAAATAAATTTCTATTCTTAAAAAAAGCACCATATAAAATAAAGTCGTTCTTTGGTTCCACATACTTGTGTGAATCATTGTTTTTGACAATGAATATCATAAAATCAAAATATACATCACAACTTACAGATGAACACCTTGACGATTGCTTGCGAGCAGGAATTTCATCATATTCTCCCAATTATGAAGCGCTGGTCAGTGAAATGCAATGCCAAAGATCACATTGATTGTATTTTACATATTTTATAAATAATTTTTATACTTCGTATGTTTTGCAAACAATTTAGTTATAACTTATTTTACACTATAATATTAATACTAATTATATTCATATGTTAAATAAATTTTTTAAATTAAATATTTTGTGCATTATATGTAGTGCGTATTAATACCTATGTCTACCAACTATAAATTTATCTTGAAAAAATAAATGGTGCCCGCCATTCGATCGATATTTTGGAATTTGCTTTTAGGTACAAAAAGGTTGGGGACCCCTGATCTAAATTATCTATTCACCACCTCGCCGAAACAATTTCCATTCAATTCAATCACCACAAACCACAGAACCAAAAATTTAAATGATTGATGGTTCAAAGCCTAAATATCTGAATAAATTTAGAATAGGATGTGCCTTCGTGATCTAATACAATGGAAATGTTATCGACAGCAGACAATTTAGATTATCAGACAATTCTTCAGTTTTTAAAGACGAGCTCTAAGCAATTCACCGGTCTATCTCCTGGATAACCGAACAGCAAATCAGTGATGCAGAAAATATTTTGTCAGACTCATTCTCAGGATTATATGTCCTTTCTAATGCACATAAAATGGATTACATCATTTCAAGTATAAAAAACAGATTAACTGCAAACAACCAGCTAAATTGAATTAGAGCCCATCAGGTCACATGTGGAAATGAGGAGGCAGATAGATTGGCTAAGCAGGCTTGGGAACGAGAGAACATCAACTTTTTTGATGAAGAATCAAAACATACAATAAGGAAATGACTACCTGAATAAGGCACAGAATCCTGGCAAATGAGATGGAGCAACCCGCAACAATGGGAAGACATACTCACAGAATTTTTGACAAGAGTACAGACCAGATATTTTTTTGGAAATTTTTACATAAACCAATTTCTAACCAAGCATGGAGCATATGCATCAAATCAAAATAAAATATTTGAAAAATCTAAATACTGTAACCACTGTGGTGTGTTGGAAGATCTTGAACACACTCTGATATGAAACAGATGCACAATTTAAGACTTCAGTATTCTCTGGAAGCCCACTATTGGGGTAGAGTCAAATTAAATTAACTTATTCTCATAAAGGGAAGCAATTTCTAACTTCGCTAAATTTATTTATGTGATATAAATAGTAACCTGAAAAATCAACTTTAATCTAAAAAAGAATCAAAAATGTAAAAAACTCAATGCTTTAAAATAAATCAATGTCCATTTTACTATTATTAAAAACTAATAATAACGAAATAACTAATAATAACAGGAATAAGAAATAACTAAGCGCACACCAAAAAATTCTCACAAAGGAATGAGCAAAACGGAAACTAGTTTCACTTCAATCTTCAGGGGTGGAATTTTAGTGGGTAGAATGTCACTCGTTCAATGGAAATAATGCAATGCAACTCCACTAAGAAAGAGAGAAGAAATTGTTTAAAAGGGGAATATATACCCCACCTCCTCCGCTTGTCATTTCTACTGGAGCTGTTTAAGAAGAATCAATCAGTTACTTTTAAAGCGGTTGGAGAAAAGAAAAGGGGATGGTTCCTTATTTATGCACTCCAATTGTCAAAGCGCTAAATGGATTTCTAGCTTGCGATCTTTCTCGTTGTTGTCACTCAAACCTGGTTAATATAATACACAATATATTAAGAGGAAACAAAAATTACTGTGCTCTTGTGTGAGCTATATTGGGCTAACTATATTTATTAGTTTTAATTGCTGGAAAAACAGCTGAACGTACTTAAATAATGCTATAGTAAATGAAATAGTTTAGTATAGCTGAACTATCATTGTTAAATATCCTATAGATTCCGCTTTGAGTGGTCACCATTTTTTAAAAGACAAAAATAAGAAACAAAATTCCCTGCATTTTCCCAGCTTGTAAAGAAAAAAAAATCAAAATTCCCTGTATTTTCTAGGTTTTCCCTGTGGAGTGGCAACCCTGTTTCTTTAAGCAGGGGGATGATACCAGATATATACCCTTCAAATTGGTCTCCTAATACGATGATTTTTTTTATCATTATTTTGTTTATTTATTTTCTTGCAGGTTGCTGCCGAAAATTGCCACAGATCACGATACTGTTGGCAGTAAGTATGTAAATCCCATCCCCTGTCTTAAGTAATTCCCAATTATTTAATACTAAGTAATTTTCCTATTAAGAATATTTTAAGTTCACTTCAATAGAATATTGGATTCATTTCAACATCTTATGCTACAGATGTTTGTTTATGTTTCGATCAGCATGGATAGGGAGAGACGTAATTCATGATGCAGGATGGCGGTCATTCAACTCTTAGCCTATCAGCGATCTACACTTGTCCAGAGCTTTGCTACTCAGTATATAAGGAGGTGTTTTTGAAGCAATCTCCTCTTTGGTCTTTCCTTTTTTACTTTGGTCATACCCTTCACAGTAGAGTAGCTAACAGTATGTCGGAGGGCAAATATGTAGTTAATAGTATTAGCCAGTATATTTCGAATAAGTTTTTTAATTAATTGTTTTAAAGTTTTTAAGATGAATAAATTTCGTTTTATATTTTAAACTTAGTCTTCAATCTTTCACCACTTCCCAATAACGGGAAACAGATGCAGACAAAAATTTTATCAACTTCGTTATTAATTTCTTTAATAAAATGTTTTGCTTAAAAAATTATTTCATCGGAGATAGTTTTTCTTGATAAAAAATTTTTTCTACCAAAAATTCTTTCTGTTGTATAAAATGTTTTGTCTAAAAAATTATTTCATCGCAAATAGATTTTCTCGATAAAATTTTTTTACAATCAAAAATTATTTCGTCGGAAGAGCCGCATGTAGGAAAAAACTTCTTTTCAATAGCGCTGTGGCATTTACGCCGAAAAATACGGTAATGTATTTTTCTTGATGACAAAAGAGTTGAAATCAGCTGTATTGTGTAAATGCCATTACACATTCTAGGGTATCTAAAGTTCATGGAACTCTTCTTTCCTTAAAAACGTAAATAAATCCCCTGTGACGATGGATGAATTATGAAAAAAAAAAGTTTGCTATGAGGGAAAATAAACAAGTTTAACTCAGAACTAAGTTTTTCAATAGTTTAACATTAAAACAAATGTTTGAAGCCCTAATACTCTCATTATGACTGGTAATTTCTAAAAACCAAATAACTGATAAAATAATTGCTATCAATAAAATTAATAAATCATAAAAATATTTCGTTGAAATAGAAAGTTCAAAGACTAACTTATCAAAAAATGATGAATAAGATAAAAATGTAACTTCTCCTAGTCCACTGGATAGAGCAGCACATATAACACCTATGTAAGAGATTTATTCTTTCAGTAATTCAAAAGCTTTGAGATTAAAATAATAATATTACATACTCAATAAAATAACTAATGATATTTGCATATTTTATTTTACCTAGAAACGTCATCCAATGGCTAACAGAAAAAGATGTTATTATAAAACTCATGGCACATAATGTAACAGCAATCATAACTCGTGCACTAAAAAGTTAAAAAGTGCACATTTAGTTAAAGTTTAGATTAATTAAGTTTTCAGAAGAGATGCATTGAGATAGCTTAAGGTAAAAGTTCAAGTCCATGTACACACTAAACTAACATCAGTTAAATTTAAATATGTAAAATATTTTAAAAGTTATTTCATATGAGAGACAAGTTTAAAAAAATATTTCAATAACAAAACCAAAAACAAGATGTGAATCACATATAAAATTTAGCATGCATGGATTTTTTAAATTAATAATACTTTAAAGGATAGATATTTCTGAAAATATCAAAAGCTTGCTTAATATTTAAAAATAAAAATTTATAATAATTATAAGATTTTTTATTTTACAAATACATCTACAGCGATACATTTCTTTCATAAAATTTAGTTCTACAGATATACATGTCTACAGATCAAAATTGTTCATGTTCTAAAAGTGATACATTCCTACCCGAATAGTAATATTCTTTTGATACAAAGACAAGTTACAAGATTCAATAAAAATAGAAATGGTGCTGGATTTAATGGCCTTTTGTTTCATTGGGCAGGAAAAAGATTAGTAAATCATGTTAATATTTATGACATTCTTGTGTACTCATGATACAATGACCTTGCTTCTGCTTTTGCTTGGACAAAATGGGCTGTTGTACATAGCAGTGACTATTTTTTTTTTACACATAACTCGAAAATATTGATGACACATTAGCATGAGATTTCAATGTCATGAATAAAAAAATTAAAATTTTTTTAAATTTATTTTAAAAATATGTCGATTAAAGCAAATTTCCATTATTTAGATATGTTTCTCTTCGAAACCACTATTTTGCTTACCTTACATAATTTACTTTAGAAAGGGATTAACTTAATATGAATCCCAAAAATCAAACACAGAGTATCCTGCATCCTATCTATTTTCTTCCAACTGAACCTTTGCATCAAATGTTGTAGTAGTATTTTCTAAAATGACATTTTCTAATGATGATGTAAGTAACTATTTTGAAAAACAAAATAAGCATGCAAGTTCATGTCTAAATCTCTATTAATTAAAGAAATTATGGCAGTGTCATAAATTGACGAATTTTAATTTCTGAACAAAAAAAAAAATTATTAATCATATATTTTAATCATCATTTTGAATGAAAAAAAATTAAATAATTTTAGCATAACTGCATGTGATTGTTCACAAAACAAAATTCAAACTTGAAATTAATTTAGTCTAAAATGGGCTGATTGAATAATTGTATGGTTAGCATAAAGTATAAGTTCAAAAACTCATTATAATGCTAATATGAAAAGGTTAAATATTAAATATACATATATTTTTACTGAGTAAAGATTTTGAAGTTTTTATTCTTACAAAATAGGATGTATGAAATGCTAGTGAAAATTTTTTTAATAGTTTTCAAAAGTTGAAAGAAATAAAAAACTTACTGTGTATTTATAGCAATGAAAGGTGCCACAACCTTGATAAGAAGTGAGGGTATTATATCAGCAAGCAATATAGCCTAAAATTATACAGAAATAATAATAAAAAATTATTATTTTTTAAATTAATAAATGAAAAGAATTGCAGTCTTCTTTTCTTACACTGATGCATTATCCTTTTTTAAAAATATCTAAATATTAAAAGGTAAAAACTAAATTAGTTACATAAATTCTGCTTATTTATGTATTATTATAAAAAATATTTATGTTTTTCATCTTATGTTTTTCAAACTGGTAAATTTTGACATTCCTACAAATAAGATTATTAAAAACAACAATACAATACACAGAGTAAACTTTCTATATCCACAGCACAAAATAAAACTAATATACAATTTTATAACTGTAAGTAAAGAAGATTTTCAAAATAACATATTTAAATAAAACATACTTTGCAGGCTCATTTTGATGGTTTGAAAATTATAATTCTTTTAAAATTGACTTTTATTCTAGTAACATTTAACAGATTTTATTCAAATTTTAGGATAATGGTTCCTGATAAGCAATTTAAATAAACTAATTAATGATTAAGCAAAGGTAAGTCGTGAAGAAGGTTCAAAATGACATTTTAGTGAAGGTGAGTAAATTAGCTTTAAAATTTTTATTAGCATATGATAACAATAAGAAATATGGGATACATCTAGCCTGCAAGCTTCCTATTGGCAAAATCTTGAATTCCTAACACTAATTCAGTCATAGCATTGACACTCTTGGTGCTTTAATTTTCTGCCAAAGGGTGGCTTTCTAAGCTTACATATCAAATGGTTGTTGTAAAATATATCTAGAACCTTCTTCCAATCAGATGACACTAAGATTGTCGCTCAGTACTTTAATCTACTAAGATCTGTGATATTTAAATAATGATTTTTTCAAGAAATCTTAATTTTTCAAAACTGTTACTGAACCAGGGATCACAAAAAACCCGGTTGAGAAAAATCCCAATTTTGCCTTGGGATATTTTTTTTGTTTGTTTCTTTTTCATGGAACGACCCAATTTTGCACAAAGATTTCACAGTTTTTCTTTTTTAAATACATTCTACATGCATACCTATATATACTAAATATAAAAGTAAGATATAGTTGAAATCCATGAAAACTGAAACCAGTAGTGAAGTTTAAGCAATATCTTTGTATTTGGTATCATTTTAAAGGAAATTTGTTGTAATTTATGAATTCAGAAGTTATTTTTTAGAGTTAAGCATGCTTATAGAAAAATTTATCATAAATAGAGAGCATTCGTGATTTTGACTTATTCTATCAAAAAAAACTGTCTATTTTAAAGAAGAATAAGTTATTAAATATATTACGCTTTCACAAATATTTTGATTTATATTGTAAAATAAATTGTTCCTGAGTGTCTAATTATGCAGTGATTTCCATCAAAAAAATTTTTTTTTCTTCTTATTTTTTAAATCAAAAATTATGTCAAATATATATTTGTCCTCTCTGTTACAATTATTCTTTAAAGTTTATTTTATTCATTACACAAAAAAACCTTTTAACTTAATTCTATAGAAGGTTACCATATGAAAAAAAAAGTCTTTGTCTTAAGAAAATAAAGTTTTCTATTTTGAAAAACAGTTTTTTTTCTTCTAAAATTATCAATTTAACTTAATTTTATTTTCACAAATGTCTAAATTTCAGAAGGGGCAAAGCACATTATTTATTTGCCTTTCAATTAAATGAGAAAATAAAATTTTTGATTTCGAAAATAGCCTTAAAGTTGAAAAAAAAATAGTGCTTTTTTTCTAAATTTACTTTAACTTGAGTTCATTCTCACAGAGGTTAAAATTTCAGAAGGGGCTAAGAACACTATTCGCCCCCTCAATTAAATTTCAGAAAAAATAAACTTTTTTCTCAAAAAAAAAAAAAAAAAAAATTTAAAGTTGAAAAAAAGTTTTTTTTTTCTTCCTGAATTATTAATTTAACTTTATTTTCTAATTTTTTATATTCTGGCTAAATTTCAAAAGAGGCAAAGCACATTATTCGCCCCCTCAACTAAAATTCACAGTAAAATAAAGTTTTTGATTTCGAAAATAATTTTCAAGTAGAAAAAGGAATGGTTCCTTTTTTCTAAAGTTATCAATTTAACTTCACATTATTTTCATGAATGGCTAAATTTACAGAAGAAAATAATCTTTTTTTTTAAAACAAAAAACTTTAAAGTTGAAAAAAGTTCTTTTTTTTTCTAAAAATACCAACGTAACTTAACTTTAACTTCAAAATTGCTATGGCTAAATTTCAAATGGCTAAATTTCACGAATGGCTAAATTTCAAAAGGGGAGAAGCACATTATTCACCCATCAATTAAGTTTCAGAGGTAAATAAAGTTTTTCACATAGAGAATCACTTCAAAGTAGAAATAAAAAGTTTTTTTCCCTCTAAGTTTACAAATTTAAATTGACCTCATTTTTGTGAATGTCTACATTTCTGAAGGGGCAAAACACATTATTTGCCCTATTACTAAATTTCAGAAGAAAATGAACTTTTCTACTTGGAAAATAGTTTCAAAGTTGAATTAAAAAGTTTCTTTAAATTTTTAATTTCACTTTTTTACTATTTTTTTAATCAGAATTTTGCTTGATTTTATTTTCTCGAATGTTTATATTTCTGGAGGGGCGAAACATATCGCTTGCCCCCTCACTAAAATTTTAAAAGGGGCGACTGCCCCCTATGCTCCCCAGACTGGTATGACGTTTTTCTTTGGTAAGATATTTGCTTTGGAATTTCCAAAAAAAAAAATTTATAATAATAATAAATCAATAGTTCTGTGCCACAATTGTTTTGTCATATATAATTGCATGACGTTGTGAATATATATATTTATATGTCATTCTGATCAGAGGTTTCAATAGGCATTACATTCAAAAATGAATATTTTTAAAAATATAGCCATATTCTTAGGACCCTGAACACACTGGAGTAACGCAACTTTATTTTTACTTCGATGTTAAAGATATAACTGCTGAATATTTTTTTAATAGTGACCATTTAAAAGGAGAGCATATGTGATACATAAAATCCTAAAATTTCATCCAATTTCTATAACACGAGTTGAAAATTTTTCATTTGAAACCAATAAGTGATTTCATTTTTTATAACAATATATTAACCAGATTAAAGATAAATGTAAGATAAGACCAGATTCAAAATCAGTATAACATTACAGATATTTGCTAAAATTGTCTGAAAAATTAAGTTAAAAAATAATAAGTAATAACTTTATGAATTATATCAGCTCCAAATGTTATTATTCTTTTTTAATTTTACTACATCATTTTATCTCACATATCATATGGTAACCATATTATATATAGACAGAGCTATACTTTCATCAAAGTCTTAATTTTATATTAAATCCATTTTTTGAAGTTATAAAATCTTCAAAATACAATTTTGAGTGTCTGACCTGATAATTCCATCATTCCTGGCTTTCTGTATATCGAATAATAGTAATAATCAAAATATTTTTATTCTATTTCATGGCCTATATCCTTAATAGCTCCTTCTAAATTTTTTTTCTTTGATAGACAATATCAATAGAACTCTTTTAAAGTTAAGATTGTTATCATCAGTTTTCAAACACATCATATCCAATTTTGAAAAGTTCTATAAAAAAATTTTCGTTTAGTTTACGGAAAATAATAAAACTATAATATTTAGACCAATTAAAAATTTATTTCAGTAAATTTTTCAGAATTTTGAAATTTATGTACAAAAAACAAGTTATTTCTTAAAAAATAATTTCAGAAAACTAAAATTAAGCAAAAATGAATATAGAAGTATGTATCGAAGAAAAAAAAATTATAATTTATTTTAAGATTTCGACTGAAAGAGAAAAAAGAAGTCCCTGGGCAAAGTAAAAATCAGGAGCCATCATCGATTTTATAGTTAATACTTTCTGTGTAAATTTCTCTTCTAATAAGTAATTTTCTGGCTCTCCTAAAATAGAAAATTCTCTCCTTGAGTTCCAATTGTTCATGCGATTTCCTGACAATTTTGAGGAATCTCAGCTAAAATTATTAATTGGAACAATAGTTCATTTTGAAGAAGTAAACAAAAATTCATGCTTGCACACCCAACTCTTAAAAAAAAAATATTTAAAACATAGTTCAATTTTATAAAGAATTATTGAAATAATAATCCATTTAGTAGTAATTTACATTTAGTTTTTCTTTTGCATCACATTTTTTTACTATCAAAGTGATAAAGATAGCTATTGCCTTTTCACATTCTAATTGGTCAGTTATATGTGAAAATTTATGGAACATGTACCGAAACAACTATTTGCATTTTTTAGTTTACACAGGGCTGACGATTCTAAGGTTTTTCCGTAATGATCAGTAATCTTATAATTTCTTCTTTTTTTCGTGTGTCAGACATAGTTTAATGCATTTTTTGTCAGTATACTTGGCTTAATAATTACGATTTTTGTCTGACTTGATTTACTTTCGATATTTAGTCATGTAATATTGAAATGCATTTCCCTCACTTCGTAGTTTACTTTTTTTGCTAGTTATCTGTAAAAATATTTTTTCCTTCTGATTTTCATTTCCTCTATAATAATTCTTATTCCTCTGTATTTGTTATTTTTCAAAAATTTTTAAACTAAATGGGACTTTTTGTTTATTTTGTGATCAATTTTGTAACCCGCAACTCTTAATTCTTATTAATAAAATAATAAGTCTTACTAAAAACTATGTAATAATTTTTAAAAGTACAACAAATTTTTCAGATTTAGATTTTGTTTAATTGTAAATATTTTTTTAGATTTCATTTCCATCGGATTTTAGCTTTTGCGTTGTTTATGTTAATGATATTTTTGTTAATTGTTTTCTCTACATTTTGTTAGAATAATTTAAAATTCTTAAATATATTTCATTCCATTTATACTTGAAATTTTTTAAATATTTTAAAAGTATATAACACAATTTCTCAATATCATTTGGGTTTTCAAAAGTTTTTTGTAAATTTTCAATAATCTTTTTCACTATCAGGCTATCCAATTCTGTTTCGAATAGCTATAATTCGAAAAATAATATTACATTGTTAAGTAAAAAAAAAAAAACATGTAACCTCTAATATACAATAAAAGTTTGGTTATAATTTTACAATTAACGATGTGTTTAGATTATACTTCTGTAAATAAGAAACTTATTTAAATAAGGCACCCTAGAAGTTATATATATATTTTACTTTGTGTATTACATTTTTCGTTTTATGTAAACAAAATTTTTACCTTAGAATAAACCAGAGAAATCAGATGACTTGTTAAAATTAAAAGTCATTTTGAAATGAAAATTCCTTCACTTGTTTTGATTTTTTCATCCGTTGTCTTTTATCATGAAAACTTAATTAGTATGATAAAATTTTACCTTTTTTTAAAACTTTGTATAATTCTATGTTGTATAATTGTATGTGAACTTTGTATAATTTTTACCTTGGAATAAACAAGGAAAATCAGAAGACTTGTGTCACAGTGATATGTGACGATTTTTCTAATTGTTTAATTTAATCCCTATTAGTTTAATGTTGGTTGTTTTCTTTCTCTAATTTAATCCTTATTTTACCCCATATTCTTTGAAGAGAAATGGAAATGTTTCTTTTGCTTTAGCAACACATTTTCTTGTGTCTTTCTCTTTTTCACCTTTTGCAATTCAAGGACGTCTGACCCCACTGTCCTTCTCAAGGATGACATTCTTTTCCCTCACATTCTAATTTACGTCACCATTTAACTTCTTTTTCCCATCACTTTCATGTAACCTTCAGTGTTGCACGTGGTGATTCTAGTTCCAGCCGGATTTTTCGAATTTCCTAAAAATTGGTGTGTTCACGCCTTCTTCCCTTTGGCACCATATTTGGTATGTTGTGGGAGTACTAATTTACACTGATTGGTATTAACGTAACCGTGTGGTAATTCTCCCATCCAATGACAGTCGTTCTCTCTCCTGCTTTACAACTCACACTTTCCCGTGCTTAGACGCGATTATTATCGTTTTTTTGGTTCTGCCAAGTACACTTCTCTTGTGGTGCTCCTTTGGCTTGGGTCTCGGCTGGTGAGCTGGCCTAGGTCAGCGAGCTTTGCCGGACCGCCCGTGATGCTAATATTCATTATTCCTTGGCTACTTTTTCTTTTGCGATGCCATGGGGGCCACCCATCCCATTCCAAAAACTGCTACGATTGTAAAATAATGAACAATTAAAGATGAATTTGTGAACGATGCTTCTTTACACTGTATTTTCTTTTGGTATCCATCACTTCAAAATGTCCGATGGTGGACCTGACTCCATGATGTAAATAATATGTGGTGAGTAACATTCTCTTGTCCCTTTTTCTGACCAGCGTTTATTTGCCCAAACGTAAAATTTCATAGATGTTATTCAGTCGTCCTTTAACTTTATCTTGACCACGAGCCCTTGCTGTTGGGTTAATTCCAGTGGCACTTTAGCAATGTTTCCCTCCACTATTTTCGATCACTTTTGGCCTTTCTTTCCATCAATTAATGATGATCCAAAATTATTATCAAAATTCATTATTTAATTAATCTCTTTTATTTTCTTTGATTGTTTTAAACTTTATCGACTGAATACCTCTATCAAGTTTCATAACCCATTTCTCTGTAATATATTTTAATCACAACATCCCCTTTTTCTCAATTAATTTATAATTAATTTAAAATTGGTACATATGAGATTTCCTTTCTTAAATAAAATTTAACTTTGGTACAACTTGTTAAAATTCAAAGTCATTTTCAAATAAGACTTAATTTTGAGTAATCAATCTCTTTTATGTCCTTCAATTGTTTTAATTTTTTATACCTTGCGCTTTATCATTAAAATTAAATTTATATGATAAAGTTAATTCTTTTTTTGTATTCTGCAAATTTATATTCATGATTAAATTCAAATCTATGTCAGAATCAAAATGTTAAACACAAATTATTCTTGATTCAACATGTTTTTGAAGAGCGAAAAACCATTTTACGTCATTATGATTAAAGTGTATCGATAAAATGTATTGCTCAGCAATAAGAAATTTAAAGGAGTAAAAATTACAAAATTCATTAATTGACTCGTGTAGTAAATGGTGAATGATGCACGTTAAATCTGTCGAGTCACAATGTCCTCCATGTTCCCATAACAAATCAATACTTCTGGGGCTACTGATCCAGGAGTTTCCTTGTTCTTCTGGATTAGTTAAAAATTACAAGGCTACGGAGGTGAACATTAGTAGTCGTAAATACAAAAGTTTGTTGGGCTGTTCAACGGCGGATATTAAAAAAAAATAAAAATTTATTACTAATTTATTAAAATTTTAATGCACTTTTTTTAAAAAATTTGATGGTGTGAATGTAATAGTTAAGTCATAATCGTTATAAACAATGGAAATAATTTATGAAACTATTACAAATATAAATGATTAAATGTTTCAGATTTAAAATAATAACCATTTTTAATTACAATATTAAAATAACACAAATAATTTTAAAATATTAAATCGGGCAAAGTTTATGACTTTGCATACCCCCAGAATGAAAAAAAATGTAGGCACGCCACTGCCCACCACTCAGATCATCATCCATATCGAAGTCTCTTTCTAACACCCGAGATGCTAAGGGATAGTTCTTATATTCATCACTCGACAATTGAAGTAAAACCCTGGTAGCTAGATAAGGTGCACGAACTGTACCGTAGGTAACTGCTTTGGGCTCATACGCTTTAACTGGATCATTCACTCTCTTCCTTCAAAGCATTCTTAAAAGTTTAGTTAGACTCGGATCAATTAAAATCATCCTATACATCTGCCTAATGACTGCTGCAAACGCATTAATATGTTTATGAAATAGTCATTATTTTAAATAAACTGTCCTGTATAACCCCATTGTTATACTGCAAGGAATTTAGAGAATCCTCCAAGGTTGTCTGTGAGAACGTATTAAACTCTACACGAAGCTTTGTAGTACTTTTACCAGTGCGATAAACTCCTAAATGTGGTATATAATATGTTCCTTCTTCTTCCTTACACTATGATATTTCTGTCATGTGGCCCACAATTTTGTATTCATGTAAAAATTCGCTGTATAGTCAGGGATGAGAGTAGTCAGAAAGTAAAAAATAGGAACTCCAAGAATGAATATATATATATATATATAAACGAATCACGACATAGGATTTTAAGCTCGCGTTAATATGAATCACTACATAGGGTTTTAAAAGGGAGTAAATACAAATTGTGATATTGGATTTTTAAATCTCGTAAATCAGAATACAATATACGATATTTAAATCGCCTGAATAAGGATCACAATGTTCAACTTTTAAAACAGGTAAATACGAAAATCGATGTTTGATAATAAAATCACGATTTTAAAAATGCATAAATACAAAATGTGATATTGGATTTTTAAATCTCGTAAATAAGAATCAGAATGTACGATATTTAAATAGCGTAAATAATAATCGCAATGTGCAACTTTTAAATCAGGTAAATACAAAAATCGATGATTGATATTAAAATCGCGTGATTAAGAATCGAGATATTTGCAGACCATGGACTTGGTATTGCTAAAAGGCTTGTTTGTACTGTTTCTGATTAGACATAATAACTAAAAATTTACAAGACTAATTGAATGAGCAAATAAATATTTTCACCACAAAATCCACCTCTTTTTTTTCCGTTTGCCTTAATGCCTGAAAACAGGAAGCAGCGGCGTCAGAATTACGAAAATACGAGCAATCCGTCAAATGGATAAAAATACGGAAAATATTTTTTTCTGTGCGTAAAATCAGAGAAAATAACTAAAAGAAGTAAAAATGCGGATGGGTTAGCAGCTAGGATGTAGTTTGAATTTTCTGTTTATCTTTGAAAATTGTAAATAAATATAATTATTTTATTTCAATGACTGAATTTTCAAAGGGGGAAAAAAAGCGGGATATTTTTTATAAAAAAACCCGAAACTTTTAGAGAATCGGAGTTTTTTATAAAAAGGCTGAAATTCGAGAGACAAAAGCAAAAATCCACTATAAAGCGGAAAAATCCGTGGATGAATCACATCCCTGTATTATTTAATACATTTATTTTAAGTTTTGTTTGCAAAAACCAGATTAATGATTTTTGCTTTGAATAGTTTTGTATAATGTGAGAAAAAAACTCAATTGGCTTCAATGATAAAAATTGTTTTCTTCAAGTGGGTTCAATCTGAAAAACCCCACAGGTCTTTCAGGGCTGAACCCATTTTGATGAATCTTGCTTAGAACCTTTTTCCACAAACCTTTTCAAATAATATTTAATAATAAACAATAATTATTTACCTTTTCAAATTTAAAACAGGATGGATCCTTTTTTTATCATGTAATAAGCATTATTAGAATGCAACAGTTAATTGTAATACAAACTTGATGATTTTTCACACATTTTAAATGTTATATTTAAACATTATATATATATATTTAAAAAAAAAAAAAAAAAAAAGAACAGGAGAACCAATAAAATTCGAAAACTAAAATATGAAAAAGTTACTCTGACCTTTTTTTCAAGATAGTTAATTAAATATACAGAAATAAAAGCTTGAAAATTATGAAATTTATAAACTTACACCAGTAGAAACTGAGTTGCACATAGAATCGTTCCGTGGACAACTTGAGTTTGATGGATTCGGATCCTATGAGGAGCATAAAAAGAAAAATAATGTTTAAGTTTTTAATAAATTGTTACTGATATTAATAACAATAAAGATTCATTACTTTTAAAGTAGATAAATAGAAATCTAAATGCATTATTTGAAAAAATATTACATAGCAGAACATTGTTAATTATTAAATAACTATAGTACCGCACAAAAAAAAAACTAACGTTTGATAACTTTTGATCTAATTATCAGATTTTTAGCGACTAAAACTTCCTTTTAATAGCTTACGGGCTTCACCTTAAGAATGTTAATTAATTTGTGCAAACAATAGCTTAATTAACAAAAACAGACACAATGTACTTTCTCTGAATAAATACAAATCTTGCTAATGTCAACTCAAAATAAAAGAAAGAAAATTTTTTGACCTTAAAAGTAATTCATGTCATGAGTTCAGAATTTTTTTTTCTTTATGAAAATCATACAATTCACAGACATTCTCTATTATCTATATTTGCATTTTCTAAGCATAAATATGTATACATAAATTAACTGATACACATATTCTCAAAATAATATATAACTAGTTACTTCAAAAAATAAAATAAAGCTAAGGTTATAAACTTATAATGAAAGAAAAATATATTACAAGATGAAATTCAAAAAGTAAAATGATTTATTACGTCAATTAGAGAGAAGGATTACAAAAAAAAATAATCAGAACAATCAAGGATCTAGACGGATAGTCATTTCTCATGAAACCATACTTCTTTACAGGCACCCCCATGAGGCAAACAAAAACTCTTCATATTAGATTGGAATATAAATTGGAATTCATACTCTGAGTACAAAAAGGCTTATCTTGTTTCATGTAATACCCCCCCTCCTCTCAACATATTCAATTAATACAACTCTATCATTTGACTGCTGTAATTGGAAAATTATCAACACTAGAACAAAGCATTGAAATACCTACTCTTGTAGATATAGAATTGTGAATGATCAGTTTCCTTACCTGTCAGAGGGGAAATAAATTTTCTGTTCATGTTAAAAGATATTTCACATTAAGCATGTTCACGTTAAAAGTACTTTAAGGCATTATATTTGCATACAATTTGACTGGAAATCAAAAATTAGTTCACGCTAAAAGACATTCCCGCTAAGCATATTCACCTTAACAATGTTTGACTGTATATATATTTTTCACCATATCGGGAATTCTGACTTTCAAAATAGGGGGTAGCTGTAATCAGGAAAATACGGTCCCCTAATTTTGGTCAGGAGAGCAATTGAAAATTTTTGACCCCTTAATGTTAACTTTTTGCATATTTCACTGCATCTTCAAAAATTACTCAGTGAATCAAAATATTTTTGTGCACAATTGCAAATTACATTTATCTGAAGATAATTCTATAAAAAAATATTTTTCAAAGTTATTTATTATTAATTTATTTAATAACAGTCAAAAAAATTTTGATTATTATGTAAACAAATTTTATCATTTTAAATTACAAAATCTGAATGAAATTGGAAGGATAGATTTGGAGTAATCTAATAATAAAATAGTTGTATTAAAATTTGATTTCTCGAGAACTATTCAACATATTTCATAAAAATTTGTCATTTAAAATTGTCTTGTTTAAATTGATTTAATTTTTTTAACCTTACAATTCAATTTTTTCTAACCATTACCAAATAACTTAATAAAAATAATAAATAACTTTTAAAAATTATTTTTTAGAAGGTGTATAAATGAATTTTATAAGGATATGCAAAATATGTTTCAATTGTCTTAACTTTTGGTGACATACTAAAATATACAAAAAATGAAATTCAAATTAAGGGGTCCAAACTTCTGATTACTCTCCTGCTTAAACTCTTGAGACCATATTTTCCAAATTGTAGATGCCCCTCTCAACATATTTTGAAAGTCAAAAATGCAAATCTGTCTAAAAAAAAAAATTTTAATTTGGAGAAAGTTTGTTTTGGTGTCTGATTTCTTAACTTAAAATATCATTTACACTAAATAATTTGCATATTTGAAATTTGTCTCTTGCATCATAAAGATCAGAGTCTTAATAATGCAATCATTAGATTATAAGTTATTCAGTGCACTCATTTTCCATTATTTCGCGCACTGAAATTTGTTTCTAAAATTTTTTACTTCAAAAAAATAAATACAAATTATAAACATTTTTTTGATAATTAATAAATTTCAGATTAACTTAACTTACAAGAATAACACAGTTCTTTAAAACTCGGAGATATTTTAGTAAAAAATTCCATGCAAAAAATTCCATAGTAATGGTAATTTGCATATGAATCTTACTAAAAGAGAGCAAAATTTAAATCTTGATATAATGACATAAAATATTCTTGATGATCAATATAATAAAATTTTTTTGGAATTAGGTTCATTTAATATATATATATATATATATATATATTAATTTTACTCTACATTAGTTAAACTAAGTAGTACAAGTTTTCCCTGTCTAGAGAATGCATAAAAGGCATTTGATGAAGTTTTGTGAACATATACAATTCAGAGTTGTGGAATATTGTATCAGGAATTAAATAAGATCTTATTTTAATGCTATCTTGTAGAGTGAGACATGCATGGAAGTAGTAGTAAACAAGCTGAAACTAAAGTTAGAACTAATGAAATATGTACATAGCACTGAACCATACAGCTAGATAAGAAAACTTTATACCAGCAATGCAGACATATTTATATGAACCAATTTTTCCAACATATTATTGCTGACTTAACAAAAAAAGTAAAAAAATATTTACTTCATGATAATCTGAATGAAGAAGATCAAAAGCAGCACTCAACATAATAACATAGGGATAATTATTACATAAGCCTAACAACCTAAAAACAGAGAAAAATTCAAAGTAACTAAATGAATGATCATCTGGATACAATAGATCATAAATATAAAATACAATCTTAAATAAACATTAATTATCTATGTATATACAAATATATATATACACGAGGCATGTTTTTTAAGTAAATACCATTTTGACATAATAAAAAAACAGATTTTTTTAGCAATTTCTCTTCATATGAAAGTGTGTTCTTTTATCTACTTTTCTACATAATTGCCATCAATACTGAGGCACTTATCATATAGTAATATTGTACATTGACCTTTTGCATACCATCGCTATAGAAGTCTGTAGCCTGATTTGTTAGCCACTGCAATATGGCCATTTTGACATCATTGTCGTTGTCATGGCGCTCACAGGCCAGATGTTTCTTCAAATGCAGAAACAAGTGGTAGTCACTGGGAGATAGATTGAGAGTGTATGGAGGCTGAGTTGTACCCAGCGAAATGATGCGATTGTTTCCCATTAGCAAGAAAAGAGCAGAGTAGTAGAAAACATAACTAAGATTGAAGACTAAGTTTAAAATATAAATCAAAATTTATTCACCTCAAAAACATTCAAACAATTAATTAAAACTTATTCATGATATACTATTAACTACATATTTGCCCTCTGGTGTCTAAGTAACGAACCTACCGAAAAGAGTATGACAAACATAAAAAGGGAAAAACAGAAAAGAAGATTGCTTAAGAAATACCTTCTTATTAACTGAATAGCGAATCAGCAATCTTCAATCACCAATCAGTGAAAAGTACTGTGTCAGGTTGCTTTATTTACTTGGGTGATTCGAAGACATGCCATCGCAATTTTGATCCTCTGCAAAGGGGATGGCTCCCCTGATTTTGTAGCCCGACGTCCTGCATGCGAAGTCTAGCACTTCGCGGTAAAACAGTTTTATGAGGACCGATACAGCACACCCTCAGTCAATACACAGGCTGATCAAAGTGGTTACTCACCCACTTACTGACTGCAGTCAGTGGTGCTTGACTTCAGTGTTCTACTGGTAACTGTGTCTTATGATCAGTCCACTGCAGGACTAATAGAGATGAAAAAATAAGCTTAAGAGTCTAAATTTGTCTTAAAGAAAAATTCTATTGCATAAGATATTATTCTTGCAATTCAAGGGCATGCACATTCTAGAAAATTTATTTAAAAGCATAGTTGGAAACTACTATAATAAGAGAGGAAAATCATTTGTATGTATTTAAAAAATGAATGAAGTAAGCTTTTGCGAACTTAAAAAGTTTCTTTTTTTCAAACAACACTTTTAATTACTCACATGCTTAATAACTTCTTAAACTTTTTCTCAGGTTTTACAAACTTGATTTACTACTAAATTTCACCATGCTGATATCTGTAATTTTTCATAACATTTAAGATGTTATATATTATATACATACTATTTATATAACAGATTTTTTTTAACTTACTTTTTTATTTTTAAAATTGCATTACAGTTTTTAATTATTAAACAATAAAATATAAGCATTTTTTGCTCAATAAAAATTTTTTGTATGAATAATATTTTTACTGTAACATAAACCAACACGAATAATAATATTAGGTTGTTTAATTTTTAATTTCATGGAATGAAGTTATTTTGCCTAGATGAAAAATTTTGTTATGGTATGAATGAAAAATTATTGCATCTCATATTGCGCTAATGAAAAATTATTTTTCATCTAGTCTATTTAAGGTGTGCTAGAGACATGCAAATAAAAATTTAAGAAAATTCTATTAAGTTAGTCTATTTAAGTAAATATCTTTGCACTTAGTGTTACAAAAACACAAATATAGTCCTTAACAAATTAATTTTCGCTTATATTTTTCGTATAATTTCGTTGAAATAAGAAATGTTTTGACCAATTCACACTAAAACTTCATCATCATTAACAAAATAAAGTGAAAAGTAGTTGTGAAATTTTTTTCTTCTAAGTCTTAAAAACACAGTTTTTTTTTTAACTTCCACCCCTTGTAACTAGCATTAATGTTGTTAAAATTTATAAAAATGAGAATTATAGCATGCACAGTAACTTTTATTCAAGGCATGAAGTTGTTATTCTCGAATAAAAATATCATCAATGTTTGAAACTATCAAATAAAGTAAATAGTAATAATTATTGTCAACATGCAAAGAATCCAATACTTTTTATTAACAACAGCACTATTATAAGATCAGTAATTGGTTTATTCAAACATTCATGATCTTTAATAAAAAATAAAAAAAATTCTTACTTTATTTAATCCTTAAATTTGTCATTTCGTATCCCTCGCATTTTATTATTCCGAAAAGGTCTATCTCCTGAGTGGTTGAATATAATATGCACAATCACTCAAAAAGAAAGGCCCATTCAGCAAGTGAGATATTTAATTTTAATTATCGCAATGATTATTTTCAAGAAAACAAAAATTACTGAATAGTATACTGTCAATTCAGAACAAATCTCGGAGATCCAAAAGATGCATTCTTTCATAAGATTTTATAAACACTTTAAAAGATACAGAAAAAAATATACGATATTCACACAAAATTATATTATGATTTCTCAATAATATGCACGTATTTATATTTTAAAACTGATAAAACAATACAGAACTCTACAAAAGCGAAATTGTCGTTCTCCGATTGTAAGCAGACGATAGAGGTTTAAAACTCGCCTGCCTGGTTTAAACCTACCTCAGACTAGGTTTAACCTAGCCAAGGCTGAACTAGATCCTTAGAACTGCGTTTTTCCTTAAACTTCGTTTCTGCAATGCAGCTTGGTTTAACTTCGCGGTTTAGAACAGGTTTAGTTTAAAGTTAAA
Source organism: Parasteatoda tepidariorum (assembly GCF_043381705.1). Taxonomy (NCBI): domain Eukaryota; kingdom Metazoa; phylum Arthropoda; class Arachnida; order Araneae; family Theridiidae; genus Parasteatoda; species Parasteatoda tepidariorum. The sequence continues at coordinate 3,722,709 of NC_092214.1, forward strand.
CTTCGTTCAGACAATTCAGCCAATAAGTTTAATGAATGTAGATTAAAATTCAAAAACAAAGCAAATATAAATATAAATATGACAAATCAAATTTAAAAAGTAGATTTAAATGTATGTATTTAAACTTACCAGAATCCAACAAGATTTCGCCAGCATTTTTCAGAGTTTGCTGAACTATATTGTTCTAAAAAGATAGAATATATTTAAAACAAGAAGAATATAATTTGCACAGTTTATATAATATTATCCTATTAATAAATGAAATTTTAAATATTTAAACAATAACAAAACATTTGTTAAAAGAAAATTGATTTTGGTCTTTATATTACAAGTTGTTACTTCTTGAAATAATATAGAAATATTGCTTATAAGGAAGAAATATTTGTACAGATTTTCCAAGTATTTCAACATCTAAAAAGACTAAGAAGTCAGATTTTAAATCATGAAAAAAATTATTCATTTAGCTGCAGACTTTTAATTTAATTTAGGCAAGGAGAATTATTTCTCTAACTGAGTTAAACCACTAATTACAATGCAAAAACACTAGCAAGAATTGTGTGGGTAGCCAAAAACTGGGGAAAATGGTCCCAATAGTTTATTATTTCATTTAATAGCAGTCGAAAAAAAATTTAATGGTAAGGTATAAAAATTTTTACATCATTATAAGGAATGTAATTTTAAAAGGAAAAATAAAAAAATTTGAACAAAATTTGTTGAATAGTTCCTGCGAAGTTCAATTTTAAATAAACAACTTTTTTTCAAATTAAATTTCTCAGGAACTATTTGACATATTTTGTTGAAATACTGCCTTTTCATAATACATACTTTAAAATGATGTAAAGATATTTCTCGCATGAAATACCTAATAATTAAAAAAATTTTTTTTGACTGTTTTTAAATAAAATAGAAAAATTCATTATTAAAAATTATTTTTGTATGGAATTATCATTGGATGAACAAAATTTATAATTAAACGCATAAAATTTTTTGATTAACTTAAAAAGTTTTTTAGATATGGTACAATACACAAAAAAATAAAATTAAAATTAAGAAGTCTTAACTTAAGACTACACTCCTGATCAAACTACTGGGACTATATTTTTCAGATTGCTGCTAACTCTATATTTTGAGGGTAAAGGATCACAATCAGTCAGGGAAAGAAAAAAAAAGGAATGCTTATTCAGAGAAAATGTGTTTTTGTGTCTGATTATATAACTTAAAATATTGTCTGCTCAAATTAACTAACATATTTGAAATCAGTCCTGTGAACCACTACGTTTAAGTCTTAATACGTAAAAATCTATGCTAGACACTGCATTAATCTGGTATAAATATAGTAAGATTATTTTGGTATAAATACAGTTAGATTATTTTGGTATATAAATATAGTTAAATCATTTTGGTATAAATATAGTAAGATTTATTTGGTATAAATATAGTAATTATATTGTTTTGGTAATACACATTAATAATTACATTAGTATGTTTTTTCCATGTGTTTTGTATTTTGCCAGACTACAAATTTAAAAGAACAAGGTTCAGGAAAGAACGGCAAGTCTAAAATCACAAGTTTGAAAAATCACTTGAAGATAGAGAAATACTAAATTGATTCAGGAGGAGAAGTTTAAGTTTTTAAGCTCTGAAAAAAGGGTGTTTTCTCTTATTTTTCTGAACTTTTTATTTCTATATTTTTATGTTTATTTCGAACATTTAAAAATAATTTAAAGATAAATTTACATATTAATTGTACTTGTCATATTTTCTTTCATTCTCATTTTGCAAGTGTTTTTGATTTGATATTAAATATATGCTTGTATATATAAGACAGATCCAGATTATATATGTATATATCAATGGAATGTGAGTTGACACCAAATTTGCAAGGCTATCAATAGTTCGCTTTCCCTATCCATTGCTTACCGGCTAAGAAATATTTTCAGGAAGAGCGTAAGAGTGCATGCAGAAGCAAGCTGCTGAAACTCATACACACACCTAGAAAATTCATACAGGGCAAGGCGTCAAAGAAGCCAGTACACCGATGTAAGAATAATTATAGACTTCAAATACTTAAAGGAAGGATGAACTATATTTCTGAAAATAGTATACATACATTACACTTAGTTTACAGTGCATAAATGCACATTTTTTTCAAATCTCAAACTTTTCTTAGAACCTTAAGAGCTGAACAATTCCCTTCAACACCACAGGTATTCATGCCATAAGTCACAATTGATTCTTAGAAAATAGATTCCAATACTTAAGAAGTAGCTTGTTCTAATACTACTGGAATACTCTTTCATTCAGAACTTTTTAAAAGAAATCATTAAGTGTTCAAAAAAAGAATTCCTCTCCCTTTAAAGAAATGGTAATCCTTAAAGGTGTTTGGGAAAAGAAGTTAGATGTTACAGAATATATAATACATTAAATTTATAAGCTTAACAAAAATAAGAGTTTCAAAATCTTTGAAAAAAAGTTTCTAGGAAAATTTGTATAATATTTCAGAAAAAAGTAAACATTTTAAACACCTTTAAATAAGAAATACTTCAACTTTATCCCAAAAAGCGACGAAAAAAAACAAGTCAAAGGACTCAATTTAAATGTAACCAAATACAAGTTAAAGTATGCACTTTTTACTTCGTTACGAAAATAAAAGCATTGCCATGCATGCACAAGTGGAGATTAGTTTCATCAAACAGTCCTCCGCAAAGGCTTGTTTGTCCCAATGTTTGAATATATTACTTTGTCTTCATGGTTAGGTTTAAAATTACAAGACTATGGAGGTGATTATAAATAGTCATAAACTCAGAATTGAGCCAGATATTCAATGCCAGTTTTAAGATAAAATTAATTTTTCTCATTCATTCTTATTTTAAGGGCTCACTTTGTTTTATTTAATTCACTTTGGAAACTCTTAATAATCATAGATCCAGGGGGGGGATTTCTAAATCGTGATCTATGGCAGAATAATCGCCAAGTCTTGACAATTTCCGGGCAGTGGCCTTCAAAAAACTAAAAATAAACATTACAGAAAGGGACCAACTCGAAAGTTATAACTCGTAGCCACTTCCACGGAAAAACTTCTATAGTTTGTCTAAGCTAAGAACTCTTCCCGTCACAAAGTCAAAGGCCATCTGGTCCTATGGAAACAAGAATGGAACATTTTAGGGAGGGTAGCTTGCTTCACTCTAGGACTAACAAAATAGACTGAAGAAAGATATTCCCTTTCTCTCGCCGACCGGAGCCGAAATCACTAAAAACAGTGACCCCGCACCCCTACTTGCATGCTGATGGCCATTCGTATGCTGACTGGGTTCTCTTTACTTTTTCTCCTGTGACTGAAAGTGACTCCCCCTCCGCAGTAACGTTTGCTGCATTTTTACCCCTTTTCCCAGTATTTCTTCCTTCCCTAACACCAATAAAAAGGTTCCAGGAAATGCCTTTTCTACTAGCCAGCTGCATAGGAAAGAAGGGGAGAGGGGACTCAGTTGTGCTCTTTTGAAAACAAATCTCCCTCCTTTCCTGCATTCCAGAGGAGGAGCATCACTAAGGGTCACTCCACAGTCTTGGTAGCTCTTCCTTTCCCCTTTCTGTTGATTTATGGGTTCAATGCATAAATCACTAGAAGCTAGAAAAGGAAAAAACGTGTCAAAAGACTTCTTTTTTTTTCTTCTTAGAGAGGGGAAGATGAACAGGAGTTTGTTTATTTTGATTGTTAAAAAGTGTTCCAGAAATCCACCCTTCCGGAAAAGGGACGTTCGGATATGGGACGTTACACTACATAATTAAAAGTTACACTATAGAATTAAAATCAGTAAAAAATAAAATACACAAACAAATGCACCATATAATTTGTTAAACTTAATTTACTGTATGAGCCTTTTATGCATACTTCATGTAATTTATTTTGTTTTATCAAAATAATATGGGATTTTTAAAGTAATTATTTTGTGCTAATTAACATTTTCATAATTTGATATTTTCAACAAATATTTTTTTCTGAGTCAAAAGTATTAATTTTTAAAATTTTAATACTGAAGTTATAAATACAGCTGATAGAGGAAGAAAATAAGAGTTCTTTGTGTTGTCTTTTTTATTTCTTTGTGTACATTTATATGAAATTTTTATCCTTACCAAAATGGACCATGCGATCCAAGAAAACCAAAATATCTCATCTTGTCTGTTTCTTGGCTTGTAAATAATAAAGTAAATATATTTAATAAAATGTGCATAAAAATTATTCCCACCACAATTATTATAATTTATCATTTCTTCAAAATATGAATACTAGTTCAGTCAATCAACTGAATAATTTTATTTTCCCTTTTAAACACAACAATTTCAATTTTTAAAACCATATAAGTTGAACTGGAACAAGATGAGAAAATAGCTTAACTTAAAAACTGCTCTAATAGTCTTAAATTTTTCACCTTTTTTTTCGCAATTTAGAGTTTTATAAATATATTTATTTTAATCATGATTATCTCTACTGTAATTAATGTTTAAGATAGTTTTTCTAGTATTATTTTTAATGTCTCTTTCATCTCAGAAATCCAGATCAATTAAAATTCACAGTAAAAAAATTGTTTTTTGTTTAGTAAAACGTTTAATGGCCTTTTTTTTTTATATTTCTTTAAAAATTCGACTACCATTTAAAATGTTAAAATCTGTTCCAAAAAATTGATCTCATTTGTGATTGTTTTTTTCACTTAGGATTACATGACATAATATTATGCATTTATAAATATCATGTCATTCTCATCATAAATTTTAACAGACAAAAAGTTCTTTTCAAAATAAAACTATATTTTAATTTCTAGAATTCTTGTCACAAATGAAGTAAAAAAAAAAAGGATCACAAATTAACACTTTAGGAGAGAAAAAGAAAATCAAAACATGACCAATCTTAAATTAAGAAGGCGAGATAAGAAAAGTATGTATAGTAGATGAAAAAACACACAGGAATTGAAAGACACTTATCTGAGACACTTCAAACTAAATTCGGCAATCAAACTAGTTTTAATTCTGTTCATCCGAATATTGATTTTTCCGATTTTCTTCTAGTTTTTCCTGCTCATAAATGGTAGTTTGCGATTCCTAATTTGTACATTCAAACTAGTCATACAAACTAGTCAACAATAGCAATCAAACTAGTTTTAATTCTGTTCATCCGAATATTGATTTTTCCGATTTTCTTCTAGTTTTTCCTGCTCATAAATGGTAGTTTGCGATTCCTAATTTGTATATTTTTTTACACTCAATTCTTAAAGATGATTCTAAACAGGGGTCTGTTCAGAAGAAATTTGGGTTCGTTAACGGACCCTTCACAAATTATCGTTTCATAAAAATGGAAGCTTCACAAAATAATTTATCTTTTAATCGAACCCTTCATAAATTTGTTTATCTTCATTATTGTTTTGTTAATAGAATAAACCCTTCCCGGGGGGGGGGGGAGAGAAGAAAGATGGTTCGAGACAAACTAAGTATCCCTAAGTTTAAATTCCTAATGTTGTATTCTAAGAAAATATTTCTACTTTTACAAACATCGTGTGCACATTCTCATTAATATTGAATCATATTTTTTTTTGTGAATAAATAATAGATCAATTTATATTCATTCATAGAATTAATTAATAGAATATTATGTAAATAAAAATTTATTTCTGGCAATTTTTTAAATAAAATATTATAAATTTAAGAATTGTTTAAGTTTACTTAATGCGTAACACATTAAAAGTGATACATTACTAAGCTGTGTTATTTAAAATATGTCAATTGCAATTATTAAAAATATGAGTGATTTTGTTTAAATTATTCATCCGAAATGAATATTCTGCGGTGAGCAGTATAGGCTAAAAACCAAATATTTGTATGTTGCATCTCTAATTTAGTAGCAGCAATTGTTGAGCAGAATCTTGTATCTATTTACAATTTAAAAACTTCTTGAAAAGGTTTTTAGCAGTAACAGAACCCTATTTGTACTAATTCACAAAAGCAGGACCCTGGTTGAAAGAATATGACTTAACACTTATTTTATATTCACAAATTATGAATAGTTTTTTTCTTCACAATTTTACTAAAACAGGACCTTTTACAAAATGTCTGGACAGATCCCTGCTAAAATTATATATGAGGATGAATATAATAATATCCCCCCCCCCCAATAAATTTAATATGACGACGCCAATGCCTGATATTATGTTTTTAATCGCAAACTAGCGATGTTCTTGAAGACTTTATGATAAAAAAAAATTCACAAAATTCTGTTTTCAATTTAATCTGCACCTATATGAATTACAACATTACGGTTTCTTTTCAAACCATATCAATTTTTAAATATATTTTTAGCTAATAATTGTAGAAAACTTAACTACAAAACTTACTCTCAGCAACATCAACATTTTCATCTTCATTTACTTCATTAATATCCGTCATCACAATATTAAATATTTTCTATGAAAATTTCTAAAGCAAGAGGTGTGTGAATTGATAATGATCGCTCATGTCACCACCTGTAAACACCTCACGTAGAAGGTGTAAACGCGCTATTTTGTCACCGAAGCAGGGAGATAATGGCGATAACTTGGCCAAGGGCGATAATAAGCCAAATACGGTTCAAGGCGGGTTGCCACCCCTTGAAAGCAAAAGTACTTTGCTCAAAGTAAGCGCGCGCATTCAAATTTCATCATAAAAGTAAATAATACAAAAATGGGAACCGCGAAATTTTAGGGAAAAGGGAAAATGCGAAAGGGGAAAAAAGTCACTCACTTGTTGAGAGTATGATATGTCTAATGAATAATCTCGGCCTCTGTGTTTCCAACCCTGCTATTCCATTAACGAAAAGAGGGAAATTAATTTCTACTTTGAATACTTAGGGTGATCACCGAAGTCAAGCATCGCTGGCTACGGTCAGTGTGCGGGTGGGTGACCACTTGGATCAGTCTGCGTAGGGACCGAGGGTGTGCGGTATTGGTCCTCGTTAAACTGTGCTACCGTAAAGTGCTCGACTTCGTGCGCAGGTCGTCGGGCTACCGAAGCGGGGGTGCCATCCCCTCCGCAGAGGATCAAAATTGTGATGGCATGTCTTCGGATCATCCTCCGGGATGTTTCCCAGACCGTCGCCAATAGCCCATTGTGCAGCTCTAGTGCGACGTAAATTAACAACAACAACAATACTTAGGGTCAATTCCAAAGATGCGTTACATAGAATTTTTCCAGTTTCGTGGGATAAGGAAGCTCGATCCTAACTTCACTTTAACGGTTACAATCAAGTTAATCACAATGCGAGCAGGAACCTGATTGGCAAGTCTTTTGTCGATAAATATTTTTGACCAATCAAGATCACATTCGCATAAAGCGAAATATTTGAATATTGTGCTAGCGGTCTCTAAGGAACCATTTCCATTACATTCTGTACAATACTTGTGCTAGTAGTCCCGCAGTGGACAGATCGTAAAGACACAGTTCCCAGTAGAACACCGAAATCAAGCATCACTGGCTGCGGTCATTAAACTGGTGGGTGACCACTTTGATCAGGCAGAGTAGGAACCCAGGACGAGCGGTATTGGTCCTCGCTAAACTGTTCTACTGTAAAGTGCTCGACTTCGCGAGCTGATCGTAGGGCTACCAAAGCAGGAGAGCCATCCCTTCTGCAGAGGATCAAAATTTCGATGGCATGTCTTCGGATCATCCTCTGGAATGTTTCCCAGACAGCCGCAATGGCCCATTGTGCAGCTCTAGTGAGACGTAAATTAAGTACCTATGTGCTAGTAGCTTCCCATATTTCTTTTCTTATTTAGTTTTTCATGCGGATTCCACACTTTGAATGCAAAGGGCATACAGGAGTCGAATTATCTTTTGTTGGTATTAGCATGTGTATTTTTCCTTCTGTATGTCTTTTCTATCTCCAATAAATGATCTACCTTAGTGGCTATTATAATTTTATTGGAAATTTAAAAAATTAACGTCCTTATTCGCATATGAGTTATCTATCGTTCTTTCTCTTTGAAATATATCTTAAATGAAATTAAAATGACAAATACACATTTTTAAATCACAAAGTATGCAAAAATTAGAATATCAGAACCAGTTTGATTGCTTTTGAAGTACTAAAGGAGTTTCTATTAATCACCTTATACCATTTCTGGTTTAATTATTCAAATTAATTGGGTTTTCATGCTGTAAATCCTTCCCTACCCAATTAACAGCAAAAATTCGTTATTGGATTTTTATTTCCTCTATCTACTATTAATAATAATAACCATTGATGTCGCAGTTTTATTTATTCGAAAAATACTTAACAAATGAAAAATATATATAGACGATTTAAGGAAAAAATGTAGCAAAGATTTCTGAAAAGCATTGATTTCTATAAATTTTATACGTTGAAACTTTTCATCGGGATAACCTTTACATTAAATACAGAGAAATAAACTATTTATTAAATTTATTAGTCAATGCCACTGAAATCCAATTTTATTTTCTTGCAGCATACAAGCACAAGTTCTTAGTTTTAAAACTTTTATTGGCAAGAGAATTATGGATTACAAATTATTCGAAGTGGGAAAGAACAATATATTAAATTGAAAAAAAAAATTTTTAATAAATTTAAGCATATCAGTTTAAGCAAATAATTTTAATGGAATGCACTGCAACTATCAATGAACAAACTTATAAGGTCTCAGCCATACACTATTTTGACTATTTCCAGTACCAAAAAAAAAAAAGAGAGAGGGAGGGAGAGAGAGAATAAGAACAAAAAGTTGCATATAATGCGTTATGCAGTATAAGCATTGAAATTGTACAATAAAAAACAATTATAAGTTTACATTTAAAGAAAGAATCTTGAACTGTTTAATAATAAAAATATAATTTTAATTTGCAAAGAATAGATAATAGCAAATTTTCTCAGATTAAATGTTTAGAACTATGAATGTTTAAAATGTTTTAAACATTCATAAATTAAAAATGTTTTGTGTAACAATTTTGCATAGGCCACAGTAAAATGTTACTAACCCAATAAAAGATACCGTACAAATTTTTTTTTTTTTTTAAATTGCCCCCAAAAATTTTTAGAGCAAAAATAACTAATAAATAATTAAGATTATTAAAGTCCTGATAAGATTAAGATTAATTAAGATAATTAAGTAAATTAAGATAAAAAGTTATACATGAGTATGAAAGTCCCCTAAGGCAGTGTTTCCCAAACTTATGACTTTTGTGTACCCTTTCTACATTTTTCATAACGCTGTGTACCACTAAAAAAAAATGAATGTATTTTTTTAAAAATATGTTTTTTTCTTCTTTTTTGGTACAAAGTTTCGTAGATACCAACCGGCGATCCATATTCTATGTTAGGAATAAAAATTATATTTTCTAAAAATAATCAAAATATGTAGAATTTATTACAAACCTTTACTATAAAAAAATTGCACAAAAGTTAAAAATCACAACTGGCTGTTGACACCACTATTTATTAACTGTCAACTCAGCAAAAAATAGCCTATAGAAAAATACGTAATCGTAAATTTTCATACCTAGTTTTGTTTTTAAATAAAAGTTTTCGAAATTTTCGTTTGTTGCAAGATATTTCGCATAAGAACGAGTTCCCCCGCTAAACTGTTCCCGTACCCCTGGGGGCACGCGTACCACACTTTGGGAAACACTGCCCTAAGGTCAAAACATTTTTTTCTGAACACTTTCACTACTGCTCTTTCTCCTTTTTTTCCTATATGGCTTTCAGATAATGAAAACTTGTGATTATTTCAGACTGTGATACAATACAAGTTATTTTAAATGCAGAAGAGGAGACAACGAATAAATTCTGTCAACCTATAAAAGATAAAAATACATTATTTGAAATAAAAAAACACATTTATAAAAGGTTTTTAATAAATTTTTCTTTAATAATTTAATTTTTTTATGCTGTCACATTACATTATTATCATTCGACTTTTCATTGTGACTTCTACGGAATTAGTGGTTAGCATTTGCTACGCTATCAATTTCTTTAAAAAATAGCCATTAATTTTTTTCGAATACAATTTCGACTACTCCCCCTTAAAATTTACACGAAATACTAACACGATTTCAAACATAAAAAAATCTTAATTTTTTAACATATTTTAGTAAAATTAATTGTTTAAAAGTAATAGTAGTGTTTCAAAATGGTCTACACCACGTAAAATCAAAATGTCTTTATTGAATATTCATTTCGAAAAAATAATAAACAAATTTAAGTTGCTCAATAATAATTGCCTATTAATGAGCACTTGAATTGTGCAGACTGTTACTTCCAATTTGTATATTTTTGAGGAGAATGAAGTTTTCGATCAAGTAATACAATTAGTATCAACTTTTCATTAATATTAAAACAATATTTATAAAAAGCATAGATTAAAAGTTTCAATTTACTTTGATAAAACTTGAATTTGAATAGCCCAATGAGATATAAGCTATATACATGGTATTTCGTGAGGATTGCTCTTAATGTGTCCCACCTAATTAAGGCGGGTTGACACGATCAAAGTACTTTGATCAAAGTAAGCGCGCGTTCACCAGTAGGGAAATATTTTTAGGGAAATGAGACGATTTAGAAGAAGTTGTTTTTGTTTACAGATTTGTTATTTTGAAGCTTATTTTCAAAAAATCTGGATGTATTAATAGGATTTGACAACTACTCAATATTATCGGGTAAGTGAAAATTTCTTCGTTTATAATCAATTATATGTGCTTTTAAAATGAATATTACATTTATTATTCTAAATAATACTAATTATATCACATACTAATATACTTTATACTAATGTATATACGATATCTTTGTGTAATTAATAGATTATTAGAAGTATTTCTGAACTGAATAATCTGAAATAAACAAAAAATATTTATTCCATGTCTAATAGTTCATTTATTTCCGATCTTTTTCTGTATTAATCATTTTTATTAAAGTTGATAAAATATTTAGTCGAACTGTTTTTCAGCTCTATTATTTTTTAGTATAATTTATTGCTTAACTTTTATTACTGCGTAGACTTTTAGATACTAATGCAGATTATTTTCTGTCAAAATTTTATATAATTAATTGTTTTTGGTTACTTTCCGTCTGTATTTACGTAAAGAAAAATGGCTAATAGCGAAAATTTAGTGTCATGATAAGTGTGGAATTTTAAAAACATGGAACTTCATTAGTTTTTAATTCTATATTAAAATTCAGTCATTGTAAATTTTTATGCATTTCTAGCTTAATATAAAGATCCTTATCTTTTTACATTGATTTGATCTTTATGCAAATTTGCTTGAGAGTTTTAAAGTGTCTGTTTGTTTGACAGATGTCTCATGTTTTATTTGACCACATGCACTCTAGCTTACTAGACACTAAAATTGTTTCATACAAAGAATATCTTATTTCCATGTATAATAATTTAAAATTATTTTCATGAGTATTTTGATGAACTATAGAAAATTTTGTTGTTGAATAAAAAATGTTTAATTTTTCTCTTGTTAACTCCATTTTGAACTGTTCGTGATGCTTTATACTATGTTACAGTTATAAAATTGAATTCCTATGGACTTGCTTTTATTTCTATTAACTTATGTAATGTTAAATTATTTTTTTTTGTTCAAAGTTACATTATTTGCTCTCAGAAAGAACAAAAAAACTTTTCTTTTTTTCTTTCTGGAAACATACGATATACAAAATTTTAAAAAATTTGATTAAAATGTGTTTAGTTTTGCGAGCATAGATACAATACTTAATGCATAATACATAGTGTGTTCTCTAAATACCGCTTTTGATTTATATTTTTATAATCCTTATCAAAAAGGAAAACAAAAAGTGTGTGTGTTACAATTAGTATTAAGGTATGGAAAAAACACATGCACTATTGAATTTTGACTATTTTTCAGTTGAAAAATGTAGATATAATTAACATCTAAACAGGTTTAATTGGATGTTGAAACTTGAAGGTGCGTTTTTAATAATCCTCTTCTCAACTCCTGTCTATTTCTTTTTTCAGTCAAAAGTGTCTTGTTGTACATTTCTTTTGCCTTCCAGAACGGTGATTTGTCAAATTACGACAGCGCTTTTTTTTTTTCGTTTGAAGGTATTTAAAAAGACATATTAAGAGCAATCCTCACGAAATACCATGTATATAGCCTATATCTAATTGGGCTATTCAAATTCAAGTTTTATCAAAGTCAATTGAAACTTTTAATCTATGCTTTTTATAAATATTGTTTTAATATTAATGAGAAGTTGATACTAATTGTATTACTTGATTGAAAACTTCATTTTATTCAAAAGTACACAAATTGGAAGTAACAGTTTGCACAATTCAAGTGTTCATTAATAGGCAATTATTTTTGATCTACATAAATTTGTTTATTATTTTTTCGAAATAAATATTTAATGAAGACATTTTAATTTTACGCGGCGTAGACCATTTTGAAACACTACTATTACTTTTAAACAATTAATTTTATTAAAATATGTTAAAAAATTAAGATTTTTTTATGTTTGAAATCGTGTTAGTATTTCGTGTAAATTTTAAGGGGGAGTAGTCGAAATTGTATTCGAAAAAAATTAATGGCTATTTTTTAAAGAAATTGATAGCGTAGCAAATGCTAACCACTAATTCCGTAGAAGTCACAATGAAAAGTCGAATGATAATAATGTAATGTGACAGCATAAAAAAATTAAATTATTAAAGAAAAATTTATTAAAAACCTTTTATAAATGTGTTTTTTTATTTCAAGTAATGTATTTTTATCTTTTCTAGGTTGACAGATTTTATTCATTGTCTCCTCTTCTGCATTTAAAATAACCTGTATTGTATCACAGCCTGAAATAATCACAAGTTTTCATTATCTGAAAACCATGTATAAAAAGAAGTAGAAAGAGCAGTAGTGAAAGTGTTCAGAGAAAAATGTTTTGACCTTAGAGGACTTTCATACTCATTTATAACTTTTTATCTTAATTTTCTTAATTAATCTTAATCATATCAGGACTTTCATAATCTTAATTATTTATTAGTTATTTATGTTCTAAAAATTTTTTGGGGATAATCGTGGAAGCAATTTTTTAAAAAAAAATTGTTTTGTACAGTATCTTTTATTGGGTTAACAACATTTTACTGTGGCCTACACAAAATTGTTACGCAAAACATTTTTAAATATTTTCTAAACATTTAATCTGAGAAAATTTGCAATTATATATTCGTTATAGATTAAAATTATATTTTTATTATTAAACAGTTCAAGATTCTTTTTTTAAATGTAAACTTATAATTGTTTTATATTGTAGTAGTTAGTTATAGTTAATTTACGTCGCACTAGAGCTGCACGATGGGCTATTGGTGACGGTCTGGGATGATCCGAAGACATGCCATCACAATTTTGATCCTTTGCAGAGGGGATGGAACCCCCTCTTCGGTAGCCCGACGACCTGCACGCGAAGTCGAGCACTTTACGGTAGAACAGTTTAACGAGGACCAATACCTCACACCCTCGGTCCCTACGCAGACTGATCCAAGTGGTCGCCCACCCGCACACTGACTGTAGCCAGTGATGCTTGACTTCGGTGATCTGCTGGGAACCGTGCTTTAACGATCAGTCCACTGCGGGACGTTTTATATTGTACAATTTCAATGTTTATACTGCATAACGCATTATGCGCAACTTTTTGTTCTTATTCTCTCTCTCTCTCTTTTTTTTTTGGTATTGGAAATTAGTCAAATTAGTGTATGGCTGAGACCTTATAGTTTTGTTCATTGATAGCTTCAGTGTATTCCATTAAAGTTATTTGCTTAAACTGATATGCCTAAATTTACTATAAAAATACTTTTTTTCAATTTAATATATTGTTCTTTCCCACTTCGAATGATTTGTAATCCAATATTTTTCTTGCCAATAAAATTTTTAAAACTAAGAACTTGTGCTTGTATGTTGCAAGAAAATAAAATTGGATTTCAATGGAGTTGACTAATAAATTTTAATAAATAGTTTATTTTTCTGTATTAGATGTAAAGGTGATCCCGATGAAAAGTTTAAACGTGCAAAATTTATTGAAATCAATACTTTTCTTAATGTAAAATTTGCTTTATAACTATAATAAACCATGTAGGAATTAAATAGCGATTACCTTCAATTATTAAGCATCAAAGAATATTTCTGGAACTTTCTGGAAGCTTTCTCTCAAGTTGCTAAATTTCTGAGCGAATTCCAATGAAATCCAAATTTATTTACAATTATTCAAAACAGTCTTTTTGTTTTTAACTAATTCAATTCAAAATTTAAAATCAGCAAGTCCAATGGATTACCAGTACGACCAGGTTTTACTTTCGATATATGGCTAGGGATGTCAGAAAAGAAAGATGAAAAATTAAGGTTTATTTATGAATAGTTTATTTTAGAAAAAATAATTTTTTTTTCAATCCCTATATCTATTTACAATAGCAGTTGTGATAAGATATGGCTTTAAAAGAGCATGAGATAGCATAAGCTTTTTATATAATGAGTTTAATAATAATTATTACCAAAGAATAGATTGCATAAGGAAAATAAATCGAAAAGCTTGTTTGAGAGTAAATTAACTAAATAGAATGAAATACCACTGAATTTCTATGATCAAGCTTATATATTTTTATTAAATAATTATATTAAGATTTTGGATGTCTAATCACTAACCCCCTCAGTTTTTTGTTCAGTTTTTCTAGTGTTAAAAATTACGCAATATTTTCTCCCATGACTAAATTTATTTTACATGTTTTCATTATTATTACAGAACTGTTAACTTTCTACGCTTTTTTACAAAAAATAATAATTCTAGTGCTACCTAAGTTTATGTTTTAGCGTATTTTTTATTTCAGCCAATTTTTCATGCCAATACTCATAAATTAGTTCCTATGCAATGCGCCTTTGTTTTAGCTCTTTCGTTTTAAGGCTGTTGGCAAAATTAGCAAAAATTTTTAAATGCCCACCATATATATATATNATACAAAAAAATTTTTTTATATATAATTTTCAAATGTAAATTGGACTAACATAAAGATGCATGGATTATGGCGAAAAGTTGTGGTTGTAACCAGCCAATTTAGTTTACGATGTTGGAATTTGTTGATTTGTGTTTTGTTAAACGATCAAGCAAAGTTGGTTCAGCTCAAATTTGCTCAACATAGGTTGTTTCAAATTCTAACATGAAGTGATAGTCTATCTAGATGGTACCAGCAAAGAATAAAATGGTTTTTTATGCGACATTAAGCTGGAAACCATCAGCTCATGTTGGTTTTCTAACATAGGGTGATGGTCATTCTTGATAGTGGCAGCGGAAATTAAGCTGGTTTTTGATGGAATGTAAGTTGGAAGCAAACATAATATGTTGGTTCCTGATTAATTTTTGTGTTGGACCATCAAAAAATACCATCAAACTATGTTGGTTCTTGATGGATTTTTTGTTTGAGGATTGAAAAGCACCATCAAACTATGTTGGTTTTGTCTATGTTGGTCCAACATAAATTAGTTCCAATTCCCAACATGAGGTGATGGTCACACTTAATGGTGCCATCAGGAATTAAGATGGTATTTGATGGAATATAAGTTTGAGACCAACAACATATATTGGTTCCTGGTTAATTTTTTTGCTGGGCTATCAAAAACTACCATTAAACCATGTTGGTTCTTGACGGATTTATTTGTTGGACCATCGGAAAATACCATCAAACAATGGTGGTTTTGTTCATATTGTTGGTTCAACATAAATTTGTTTCAATTCCTAATATGAGGTGATGGTCAGTCTTGTTGGTACCATCATAAAATATGATGGTTTTTGATGGAAGTTCATGATGATTACCATCATATTCATGTTAGTCCATCAAAGAAAAACCATGATAAATTTTGTCTTGGGAAACTCGACCCCGGGGCGAAGTTGGTTTTTAGCCGGGAATCTGTTTTACCACAACTATATGGGACCTCCAATTCACAATACCGTCACCACCTGCCTGTGTATGACCTGCTGTACATATGGGGAGCAGCTGCTTTTTGGGAGACCCTGATGTGACCATCGACGGGGTGAAATCGTAATTCATCTGACCAGACAACTGTCTTTCACTTATTCATGATAAAGTGCCGTTATTCCAACGACGCTCGGTCAACAGAGACACACGACGTCTGCTGCAATATCCTACAGTGTCTCCTGAACTATGTGTTTCGAAACATTTGAACTTGAACCAGCATTAAACTGGGCTGTCAGATGAACAACCATCTAGCACCTAATTACTGCATTTTATTATTGGGAGAATTAAGGTTTATCTGACCCCCATGATAAATGAAGTATTTCAAGACACTTATTTCGAAACTATAACACTTCCGTGTGAGGCTATGTGTGATCATTTCGCTAGATTTTTATATTATTGCACGACTTAACCTTTGAAATTTGTTCCTGTTATAAATAAATCAATTTTGGTTAATAACAATGACAAAAACATGGCTGTGTTGGTTAAAAAGAAAAATAGTTTCTATTCATTGATAGTCATTCATTTGAGATATTTAACCACAATATAAAATGAATAACAATAAGGTTGAAATAAATGACAATAACAATGATATGAATTAAAAAAAAATTTTAGAATTTTTTATTTTATTTATTCTAATTCAAATGAAATTCACAATAAAGTTATTGTAAGTATTTATAAATTTTAAAACAATGATTTCCAGAATCAGAGACTACAACATGACCATCTGATGTCATAGCTAAGCCTTGAGGACCATAAAGTGGATCTCCAAAAGTATTTATAAATGAGAGGAATGAGCCATTTATGTCGAACACCTAAGGAAAACATTAATTGTCAAATTTCGTTGAATTACAGCAAAAAGTGTCATTTAACAAAAACATCAGCTATTTTTCAGAAAAACTCGTAAGATCAGATAGAGGAAACATAATGTTTTAACTAATTACTAAAAATATTTGTAAATTAAATATCTATATTACAAGTGAATTCTTAACATTAACATGAAATTAATGCCTTCAAAATATATGATAACCTCATAAAATAGTTGTCACCACTTGATTACAAAATAGTTCTCACCACTTGATTACAGACTCGGCCACCTTGCATAGAAAATAATAATGGTCCCGGCATTCACGAATTTATACAATTTCAGGGACAGTTTGAGTACAATTATAATGATCACTTAAACATTACAGAGATTTAGCATATATCTATGGCTTTCCACTAAGGGATTTGAGCTTCACATCGTTTGAAATTTCTCAACAAGATTTCTCAAAACTTCGTAAAATTTCTCAACAATTCAAAAATTTGCTAATTGGTGCAAAATAATGACAACGATACCGTTAACGTAAAATAACGCTTTGCAAAATCTCTCAAATTTCTAAAGGGTGTCATGCAAAATCTAAATTTGACCTTTAAAATGGTGCCAAGGAGACAGCTGAAAGTTAATAAAAATAGAAATCTGAGTGAGGAACAGTGCTTTTTCATTGTTCTGCAATATTTTGAGCATTATGTACCCTTCCTTGTTGTATATTTTACCAGTTATGCTGATCAGGACTAACCGTTCAAATCAGAGATAGCTCACTTTTTTTCGATTAGTGTGCCAGTTGAATTTCGATTCATTATTTTTAGGTGTCTAAAGTGTACCACTATATTTTTTTATTGAAAAATTGTACTCAACGAATGATAACGTCATGAATAGGAAGCAAAACTTGCTTCGTAACCGCGAGGATAATATTAAATTTAATTTTATGGATTTAAGTATTAAAAAAGAAGAATATGTCTGTATTATTGATTTATACGATAAAAGAAAATATTTTAAATTTAGTATAAACAAACTAATTACATGGAATTCTAATGTTTCTAAAGACGTTTATTTAATGAATATTTAATGAATTAAAGACGTTTACGCAAATGAATAGAATTAAAAGAATTTGCAGTAATGCTTTTTCTATCGAAAAAAAAAAAAAAAAACAAATCGACGAACTGTTCCAAAATTTAAAAAAAAATCAATGGATATCCAACTAATGCAATTAAATTCTAAATAAAATCGTTGAGTTGATTTTATGTTATAAAAAATTTTATAATTAAAATTCAGCCTGATAAATTTTAAATTATCCGGTATAATATTATTACCCTAAGCGCACATCCAGATTCGGGCAAATCCAAGGTTACTAACGAACCAAACGTGCTTCTGTATTTCAGAAAGAACGTGCCATAAGTTGATTTCATCATCCTCCATTTGCGCTTCTATTTTCATATTTTATAATCTGGCAAACTTGTTACGAAAATGTTTTAAATCATTTTTGAAAAATTTCGGTAAGTGTAAGTATATTTGAATTCGCTACTCATTTTATTTATTAAATTTTGAGTTTTATTCTGTGTTTTCTTGATTTTTTTGTTTTCTGTTTTTTGCTTGGTTGTTTTATTTTGCATTTCTGTTTTAGTTTACATATTTTGCATTCTAAGTTCTATTTTCGTTTCAGTTTTTGCTGCTCCTCACACTATTGTACTGATATATTTTGCTTTAGCTATACATATTAATACAATATTGAAAAACACTTTTTTTCCGATATAATCGTTTGAGCTGATGACGAAATTATATCTTTTCCTTAGTTTGCATTCCGTTCTTTTGAAATTTTTTAATACTTAAAAGAAAAAGAAACAAATATTTTTTCTTCGGTTTTTAAAAAATCTTTACATCTTTTTTTACGTATTCTTTCTCTCTCTCTCCCCCTGCATATATATATATATATATATATATATATATATATATATATATATATNTACATATATATATACAGCAAAATAAATAAATACAGAAAAACAATAAGTTTCATTTATTGCGCATAAGCTGAAAGTAAATAGAACTCATGAGTTCAAAATGAAGATAAAACAAAGAAAAATTACAGACATATGAAAAATTTTTTTTTTTTTTAAAAAATCAGGAAAATAAGAGATATAATCTTTTCATCAGCCCACACGATTCTATCTGCAAAAAAAGAGTGCTTTCCAGTATTGTATCAATATAGCCAAAGCAAAATATATCAATACAATATTGTGAGGAGCAATAAAAAAATTTTTACAAAAATTACAACAAATAAAATAGAACACAATAAGTAAAAATAACACGTAAAAACATAAAATAAAATATAAAGAAAAAACAGAATAAAACATAATCTATAAAGCGAGTAGCGAATTCAAATGAACTTACATGAACGGGAAATTTTTCAAGAATGATTTAAAATATTTTCGTAACAAGATTGCCAGATTGCAAAATAGGAAAACAAAAGCGCAAATTGAGCGTAACTAGAAGAGTTTTGTTTTAAAGTGCGTTCTTACTGCATTACTGAAGTGTGTTTGATTTGCTAGTTACCAAGGATGGGCCCAAAAAGAGATCTGCGCAAGGTAATATTATACTGGATAATTTAAAGAAGTTGACTATAAATAGTTTTAGGAAATAAATATTTTTTTAAGAAAAAAATATAAAATAGAAAAGAGAGAGAAACATGAATTGCCTGTTTTGCACATAATTTTAGCCACGGATTTGCCCGAAATGGATTTGCACATGGAAAAATTTGTGACATATTAAATATGTCAGATGATCAGGAAGAGGGAATGATTCTCTAGGTAGACTTGGAATATCCTACGGAAATTCATGATTTGCATAGCGATTTACCTGTCGCTCCGGAACAATTAACAGTTACAACAGATATGCTTTTACCCTATTCTCAGAGAGTAGCGGCAGAATTAAATGAGAATAACCCCTCAAACGTTTCAAAACTAATACCTAATTTATATGATAAGAATAGATATGTACTCCATTACAGAAACTTAAAGTTATATTTAAAATTAGGGTTAAAATTGAAAAAAATACATAAAATTTTACGTTTCAAACAAGAAGCTTGGTTACAAACATTCATAAATTTTGACACAGAGATGAGAAAAAAAGGCAACTAATTCCTTCGATGAAGATTTCTATAAGCTTATGAACAATAGCATGCTCGGGAAGGCTTTAGAAAATTTGCGTCAACGTGAAAATATTGATAATCTCTAATAAATATTGATAATTGATAATATTGATAGAATTAAATTTGAGACAACGGTTTTAACACGTCGGCTGAAAACTGTTGTATCATGAAAACATTTTGTTAATATAAGATTGCTTTTTCGAATCTCGTGTTTAAATATTACATGTATATATTACTTTAGCAGACATTCTGTTTAAATTACACAAAAATAGTGTTGGGACCTCCTCTAATAGATGGCAGCATGAGTATTCCTCTTACAAAATTTTTTTTCTTTCTAATGTGTTTTATAAAATTAGCATCTATTTCACTCACTAGATGGATCCACGAGTATTGAACAAGAACAAAAGTGTGTGTGAAGAAAAATTAGCTTAAAATAGGATAATCAAATTAAAAAATCAGATTAAAATTACTAACCACATCATTTATAATTATTAAAAATGAAATCTCTAATAAAAGGCTTCATTTTAGAAATCAAAGTAAATATCAAGTTTCAACTGCAAAAAAAAAAAAAAAAAAAAAAAAAAAAAAAAAAAAAAAAANAAAAAAAAAAAAAAAAATGATTTATTTAAAATATTAATTTAAATATTGAAAACATAATAAAATATACTAGCTTGCGAAAAAGTCCCGAAAATAAAAATAATTCTTTTACTTTCTGAAGAAAAGATTAAAAAAAAATAATAATCTGATAAAACCTTATCTAAAGAAGGGATCTCACAATCGTAGAAAAACTGCAGTCGTCATAGATTGTTGAGTTGTATTTCTCCTACTGCGGCAATAGCCGAATCTGAAATATTGAGTTGTACCCCTCCTGCTACTACCGAACCCCCATTTTTCCCCTACTGTGGAATGCAAGCTATAGGGCGTCTCGCTCGGAGCTGCACTTAATGTAGCGATTTGTAACAGTTCGTTGTGTCAGTGCAGTGCCAACTACAGCTCGAATTTCTCTTTCTCATGCAAACACAGTGCGGTGTGCCGCAACCACTCGCCGTACACTGTGGTCTTCCCTCTGAGTAGTGCCATGTTACCACCAAGAACCCGATTTTCTTGAAGCAGTACCTCACCTAGACCACTGCTGCCAACGATCAGGCACAATGAGCCGTGATAGCTCAGGGGTTAGAGCGTTAGTTTTCCAATGAGGTGAAGCAGGTTCGAATCCCAGCGATGGCTGATTGATACGAATTCCCCATCCGGCCACAGTGCTGACGTAAAATAACTTCAGTGGTAGACAGTTCATTGGTTAGAGTTCCCTTGCCGTCCAACTAACTAAAGGGATGTTTTCGTGGTTTTCTTCTCCATGTAACGCAAAGATGGGTTATTTTCATTAAACGTCCTACATGAAGGCAAATTTCTCCGATTACTTGAACCAGGAGTTCCCTTGTCTTCTGGATTGGGTTCAAAATTACAAGGCTACTGAGTTGAACATTTATAATCGTAAACCCAAAATTGGGTCGGCTGTTTAACGATGGTATTAAATTAAAAGAAAATCAGGCACAGTGGGAATATTTCACCCTAGTCTTTCTGCAATATCGCGGGAAGAAAATCCACCTTCTCGCAGCCCTATCACGCAACCACGTTCAAAGTCAATGAGTTGTTGATAATGGCTTCTTCGTCTTCGTAAAGGTATTCTCGACAAACAGCAAACTCACTATGACAAAAATATACATATATCTCACAATAAAGATGAAAAGGATAAAAAGAAAAGAGAAAAATGAAGAAAATTAAAAAGTTTTATTTACTGTAGTAAGCTGCAAGTATATAGAACTCATAAAATACTTAAAAATATAGAGGAAACAGGGAAAATAATACAATAGAGATTAATGAAAAGAGAAGAAAAATTATTAAATTAAATATAATATACAATTTTAAAAACTATTTAAAAAAATCTTATTTAAAAAAATAAATTGAAGAGTTGGCATCCAAAATAATGAAAAGATATAATTTCGTCATCAGCTCACATGATTATATCCGCAAAAATGAATGCTTTCTAGTATTGTATTAATATAGCCAAAGCAAAATACTATATCAATATAATAGTGTGAAAAGCACTAAAAAAATTGAAGCGAAAACAGAACACTTTTAGGAAAAATATACGAAATTAAACATATCAAGCAAAAAACAGAAAATAAAATGCCAGAAAAATACAGAACAAAACACAAATCGTTATTTATAAACGAGTAGCGAAAACAAATGAACTTACACGTACCGCAATCCTTCAAGAATAATTTAAATTATTTTCGTATTAAGCCTGTCAGATTATAAAATATGAAAATGGAAGCGGAAATAGAGGTTAGAAGCGTAGATAGAGGGTTCTTACTGCAGTACTGATGCGCGTTTGGTTTACTAGTTACCTTAGATAGGCTCGAAAATGAATGTGCGCAAGGTAATTATATTATACTGGATAATTTAGAGTTTTTTAATTAATAAGTTTGATATTAAAATGCACAATTTTGATGGTCTTAGGGAATTAACATGCATTTACGAAAGAAACATGATTTGCCTCGTTTGCACAGATTTTTTGCCACGAATTCGCCACATGGACTTGCACATGGTAGAAATATAAATTTAGTTAACAAAAAAGTCTTTAGTAAATTTATTATTAATAATAACATTTAATTAACTCGATGATGTACGGATTTCTGTAATCATATTAGTTGCATATCAGTTTTTTTAAAATCAAATTTTGAAAGAGTTTGTCTATTTCTTTGTGGATAAATAAACATTACTATATATTCTTTTAAATCTATTAATTTAATTCTGTTAATACAATATTAGAAAGCACTCCTTTTAGCGGCTATAATCGTATGAGCTGATCACGAGATTATATTTTTTTCATTATTTTGTTTTTCGGCTTTTTAATAATTGTTTTTTTAAATATTTTTTAAAAAATTTTTTTTTAACATTTCATATTATTTTAGGGTTAATAATTTTTCATCTCGTTTATAATTCTTTATTACATTTTTTTCCATGTTTTCTCTCTCTCTCTGTACATACATATATTTCACGATTCTTAGATAATATTAGAATTCTTATTCATCAAAAAGGAAATGTATCAAATTTTTTTTTTAAAAGCAAATGCCATAGGTATGTTTGGTTATCATATAGCAGCATACATATGAAGTTTATTACTTGAATACGACAGTTTCCCCAATCAGCAACAATAATGTTGTCCTGATCATCAATGGTTACTCCCGTAGGTGCATTAAACTGACCATTTCCCTCTCCGTTGGATCCAAAAGAAGTTAGAAAACTACCTTCAGCATCAAAAATCTACAAAAACACAAAAATTTTAATACAGCTTCAGACAAATGAAAAGAAACTATTTATCACAGTGTGTCGTGAGGGTATTGTAGGTGGAAACATAAGGGGAAAAAAAGACATAAAAAACATGCAAAAGTCTTAGGTCAAACTCAGTATTCAAAATGTAGTAAAATAATGTATAATTCCAATTCTAAACATGTTTAGTGTTATTATCAACGAGAAAGCAGCGCTTTAAAACTCAATTAAAATTTTATACAGTATGCGCAAAATAAAAAACTGACCACCCTGAATAACTTTAGATCTAATGATTGGATCTTCATGCTTTAGGATTCAATCTTAAAGGTTCAATGGTGGACCTCAAATATGCCAATTAATTACTGCAGACAATATTTTCAGTTACGATTTCAGACACACAAACGTACATTCTCTGAAGAAACATACCTCTTTTTCCATTGATTCGGATTTCTGTCCCCCAAAATATATGTTGTAGCCTTTACTTGGGAAATATGATCTTAATAGTTTGGAAATTCATCTATTAACAAAAAATTCATCTAATACTTACTTTGATGCACAGTACGCAAAATAAGAAATTTACCACCCTAAATAGCTTTTGATCCCCTAATGTTCAGATTTTCACGTTCTAGGACTCAATCTTAATGGTTCAAAGGAGTGACTCCTAATAGGCTTCATAGTTAGTGCTAACGATATTTTAAGTTACGAAATCATACACAAAAACGTACTTTTCCTGAGTAATTATACTTTTTTTCGACGAATTCGGATTTCTGATCTCCAAAATATAGGAGATAGTCACAATCTGGGAAATATAGTTTGGTTATAATAATTTAATAATAATAGTTTGGCTATGAGAGCTGTCCAAAGTTTGTACGACTTAATGCTTATTTTAATTTTTGCGAATATCACCATAACCTTTTAAGTGAATTAAATTCAGATTTCTGACTCCCAAAATATAGGCCATAGCCGCACTCTGGGAAATAGGGTCCTAATTGTTTGGTTATGAAGTGGTTCAAAGTTTGAACCCCTTAATGTTAATTTTCCTTTTTCGCGATTTCTCATAAACTTTTTAAGCGAATTTAAAAATATTCGCCCACTATTATAAAACTCGTTTGTCAGAAGATAATTTCATGCAGAATATAACTTTTAGGAAATATTGATTATCGTTTTTATTTCATTTAATTACAGTCGGAAAATTATTAGTATGCAATTTTTTTATATCATTTCAAAGATTTCAATTTTAAATACTAAAATACAAAATCTGGGCGAAATCGGTGACATAGTTCCTAAAAAATCGAAATAAAATCGAATAAAAAATTGAAAAAGTCGTATTTTTTAAATTTGATTTCTTAATAACTATTTCACCAATTTCACTCAAANTCATATTTTTAAAATTCGATTTCATATTCATTCGATGTCATATTTTTAAATCGGTTCAACCTTCAAAATCGAATTTTGAAAAAGTCATATTTTTTAAATTTGATTTCTTAATAACTATTTCACCAATTTCACTCAAATTTTATATTTTGCCATTTAAAATTACATTCTTTAAAATGATGTAAAAAATTATATTCCGTATAATTAAAAAATGTTTTGACTGTTATTAAATAAAATAATAAAAATAATAAATATCTAGTAAAAGTTATATTTTGCTTGGAATTATCCTTCGACAAAAGAGTTTATAATTGTAGGCAAAATTTTTTCATTTAAGGGTTCTCTAGTTGTGGCGAAATACGCAAAAATTAAAATAAACATTAGGTCGTACAAGCTTTGGACCGCTCTCATAACTAAACAATTATTATTAAATTATTATAACCGAACTATATTTCCCAGATTGCGACTATCTCCTATATTTTGGGGGTCAGAAATCCGATTTCGTCGAAAAAAAGTATAATTTTTCAGGAAAAGTACGTTTTTACGTATGATTTTGTTACTTAAAATATCGTCTGCAGTAATTTTGTAGCCTATTTGGAGTCACTCCTTTGGACCATTAAGTTTGAGTCCTAGAACGTGAAAATCTGAACATTAGATCAGTTATTTAGGGTGGTCCGTTTTTTATTTTGCGCACTGTTCATCAAAATAAGTATTAGATGAATTTCTGGGTTTGCAATAATAATATTTAGTTAAAATACAATATGTTTCAATAAGTATAGGTTTTCGCATATTTAATTATTGTATTCTAATTGTAATTTATATGTGTAATATTAATTTAATACTGACATTTGTTTTTGGTGAATTTTTTCTTTCGTGACTCGAAATAAGGGGAAAAAAGAAAGGAATATTCAACTGAGCTTTGAACAAAGATTTTATCCAAAATGGGTTACATTTACAATAAAATAGCAAGAAGATATAAAATTTCGAAATGAAGTGTAACATTGGGGCTCAAATAAGAACAATGGAAAAATCAGGAAGACCAAAATGCCCTCCACAGGTTGACCAAAACCTTTTGCATGCTAGTGTAAATTGATATTATATTAATAATATTATTGTGGAAATATTACCTTTATACAATGGCCATGAAAATCAGAGACAACAATTTGATTTTTACTATTGACAGCTGCATAGTGCGGACCTGTAAACCTGCCAGGATCTGAAGGACGACTACCAAATTTGTGAAGAACTTTTCCATTCTCCCGAAAAACCAGCACGTTATTACCTTAAAAAAAGTACATGCATAAAAATATATTCGGGTAATGCATAAATATATATATATATGTAACATAAAAAGCTTCAACTAATCTTTTGATGTTATTCCTTTATCTAAATCTTCTTCCTTACTTAAATTCAAGTTTAAACGCTTTCTGACACGTAATTATTCACTTCCTCTTTTATTATTCTATATTTAGATCTTAAATATGTATGTATTTTAACATTTACAGTTTTCCTTTACTAACCTTTAGAAACATGTTTTTGTCTCGACCTATTTAATGTACCAATTGTAACTACTCGGGTTTCCCTTTTTTCTTAAGACAAAACATTATTTTGAAAGATAGTCCCTAGTTTTTACTGGTAAGCATTTCGATTGGTGTGTCACTTGGATGTTCGTTCTCTGATTATGATGTTTAAATAAATTCCAGTTTGCTGTTTTTTAATCCTGTGCATGTCTGTCCATTCTTAGTCGTATTGTCTTTCGATGGCTCCGATACTACCTGTGCATTAAAGTGATTTATTAGAGAAGCGAAATTGCCAATGCAAGGCTTCGAGAATTCCGGAGAAACCTTATATAAGGTCCGATGAGCCTCACTAATTACAGAAAATTTTTCACCTCAATAAGTTGCGGTTTATTCCATGTCTCGCCAACATCTTTAGCCGTCAAGATAAGGACTTTCAGCTGCGGTATCCCATCGTCAACATGTAGAGAGAATTTAGCTTCTCTTGGCGTTTACCTGATGAAGAGGTTGCTATATAGTAAGGTATGAAGAAAGATTTCTCTCAGCAAGAGTGAGATTGTTAGGTTTCAAAGGGAAAATTTATGTTCGAAGAAGAAGCGAAAGAGCAATTACTTTATTATGATTAACCACTATTTCATTAACAGCTAGCTTGTCTCGCGAATCAAGATGGATTTATGCAGTATTTCTTCAAATTTAAATAAATATTAGAATTAAATAAAATTTCTATAACCAGAACATTTTTTAAACATTGAAAATATTCTGACCGAAGCTGTTATTAACTGTCACATTAAAAAAGAATTTGAATTTTTTAAAAATTTTTTGATGGTAGCTCAACTCTAACTTTTCACAAAGCACAATGAAAACCTACAATTACTACAGTAATTAAAATTAACGAAATCAATTGGTGTTCTTCTTCTTCTTATAATTATAATTATAATTATTAATTTTAAACTTTACAATTTATCATCTGTTTTAATGACGTTTGAAAATTAAACACATATAAGAATTTAACATAATAAGATTTTTTACGGAAAAGAGATAATTAGAAATTATAATTTTTTTTTTAGTATTTTATGTGATTATGATTGAAACAATTTTTAGAGACTGATATTTAAAGCATAGTACATACTTGTGAAATACTTTCTTTTAAGAAATAAATAAATTTCATTTGTCATGTACAGTACTGAATTGTGAAATCATCCAATAATCTTAATCGCATTAACAAAATATTTTCATTACAATTTTATTTATTATTTATTAGTGGTAAGCACATTATAATCAACTCACTTTTTTTCCAAACAAACTTTTTTTTAATAATTGCTATTTCTTTTTCACAAATAAATTTTACGAAATCAACACAAATAAACTTTTTCGCGAAAATTTTTTTGTTAGCTTTCAGAAAAATGCATTATAACTATAAATTAAGCTAAATATATTTGCTTGGTTTTGTCATACGAAATGAAGAAATGTAAATCAATCCGCTCAATCAAAACAGTTTTTAAATGTCAATTAAATTATATTATATGCAAGATAAATGTTATGTAAAAAAAAACTTTTCTTACACACAGAGTATTCCCATACATAATGTCCGTTAATAATATTTTTAAAATTCTTTTCAAAAGTGAACTTGAAATATTTGTCTTGTTAGATGTCACAAAATAACAGGAAAAAATTTAATCAAAACTTGACCAAAAATTTACGAGGCAGGAGAAAAATGTTTAAATGGCAAAATTAAAATATAGTAGTTTGAAGGCAATTACAAAAGATTTCTTAAGAAATACTTAGAGAATTATTTTATAACTTTAGGTCATGCAGTTTCTCATACTTATCAAAAAGTTTTACAGCATTCAGAGAATTAAGCGACCTGTAACAAATTACGATTATTTTTTGAACACCCTATGCCAAAAAATATCGCAATAAGCTTGTAACTTGCATTGATTACTCTGCTTGTTATTTGCAATAATTTCCTAAAATTTCGTACACGCAGCTTACATATTTATGGATATATGGACATTTTTATGAGAAAACTATTTTTTTTTGTCTTACATTTTTTGTCTATAACTTTGTAAATAATCAGCAAAATTTACCAAAATTTTTGGAACTATTTTCAATTAATATCAAAATTGCTAATTTAAGACTTATAAAAAAAGCATTAAAATTTGAAGATACGAGCATTTAAAGTAGTTTCATACGGTGCATGTGCGGAATAATTTTAATTATTTTTTCATTTCACATTTTTATAGGTTTATATATTTTATATATTTACTTTATAAATTTATTATAAATTCAACAGATCATTAAGGGGTTAATTCATTCTTTAAAAAAAATTATGGAAAATAACGTCTTCACTCCAAGCTTATCACAATATAGAATAGAATTTTTTTTCATCACATAATTACAATTTTTATCACATAATTACAGGTAGGTAGGTATTTTATTTACGACGCACTAGAGCTGCACAATGGGCGATGGTCTGGGAAACATCCCCGAGGATGATCCAGAGACATGCCATCACAATTTTGATCCTCTGCAGAGCAAATGTCCCCTCCTCTTTGGTAGCCCGACGACCTGCACGCAAAGTCGAACACTTTACGGTAGAACAGTTTAACGAGGGCAGATACCGTGCACCCTCGGTCCCTACGTAGGCTTTGTCAAAGTGGTCACCCACCTGCTTATTGACCGCAGCCAGTGATGTTCTACTGGGAATCGTGTCTTTACAATCAGTCCACTGCGGGACTTATCGCTAAAGAAACCCTTGGTTTAAGCACTGGAACAAACTTTTTTTTTTGTGAAAGACTTTCAAGAACTACTTTTGAGTTTCATGGAGAGAGAAGCAACGAAATTTATTCATGGTTAGTTTAACAGCAATGGGGTGCTTAACTTAAAATTTTTGTTTAACTTTTTGAATTTTCTGAGCATTGAACACCATTTAACATAGATTGAAATATTTAATATTTTTTTAGGGTGTAATAAATGGCAATTAATAATCTCTGATGTGTACCATGACATAAAATATTCAATTATAGAGTTGGATTTTCTTTTTTTAAGTTTGTCGACCATATTAAATTTTCTGACAACTAAATGAAAATCTAGGTGGCCCTATTGGATCACTAAATTCTTTCTGCTGGTGTGAATCCTACGAATGACCTAAGTATCTCTAAAGTTACTTTTTAAGAAATTCATAAAAATGTCAAAATCTAAAAGTATCTCTTCCATTATTGTATGTATTATTGTTTTGTTCTATCGTCTATTACATAAATACTCGTACGAGTCTTTCAATACTCTACATTAAGACATTTTAAACTATTTTAGAGTTTTAAAGGAAAACTCCAAATCTTAAAAATAAAAAAATAAAAAAAAAATACATTTCAGCTTATTTCAAGGAGGTATAGTGCGCAAAATGTCACGTTAATTTTGATCGACTTATCAAATGTTCACTGATAAAGTGTCAATTTTAATGGTTTAAAATGTGCATTAATAAGAGCAAACGAAATTTTAGCGAAATCGGTCTGAAAGTTTCTGAGTTATTTTCAACAAATTATTTTAAAAATTTTATTCATTCAGAAATATTCGGCCAATTTTGTTCAAATTTTGTACTTTGCCATTTTAAATTACCGAGTCTAAAATTATGCAAAAATGTGTATACCTTAAAATTACAAATTTCATAGAACCTACATAAAAAACTAATCAAAAAACGTATTGATAAATAATTGTTACATGGCATTATTTTTAGATAAACGAATTTCACAGTGGCGTGAAAAATGTTTTTAAATTTCCTTCAAAAGTTTTCGAGGTATATAGCAAAATTCGCAAGAGGTAAGATTAACATTAAGAAACCCAAACTTTAGACCGCTCTCCCAATTAAACTATTGGGACCATATTTTCCAGACTGTGGCTATCCTTCGTGTTTTGATAGTCAAAAAACCAAATTCGTCGAAAAAAATGTATTTTTATTCAGAAAAAGAACGTTTATGTTAGGTTGTGTAACGTAATTAATTGTTAGCATGTTTGCTGCCTCTTTGAACCATTATTATTGACCTTTAAACCGCGAAAATTCGATCATTAAAATAAACGTTCTTCTGGATGATATCATTTATATTATGCGCCATGTGTGAGGGAGAACATTGTCTGAAAAGTTAAACTAAAAATTCACATTAATGAGATATATACTATAAGAGAAATAATTATATATATAACATACGAGGTATATAGTATAACATATGAGAGACAAATATTTGCATATTGAAATTTCAACAATGAAATTCTAATGTACGAAATAAGTGTTCGTAAATTTTAAGAATAGTTTTTAATTCCTGCAGATCCTGTCATTTTTTCCCTTTCTTTGTTGAATTTATCTCATAAAATTATAAAATCAACAATCTGAAGAATGTGTAACCAACTACTGGTAATTCCATTGCACGCATGATTGATATTTTTCCCTTAAAATTTAGAATTTTTGTGTAAATTTTGCTTAAAAGTATAATATTTATGCATTAATTAATCAGAGTAATAACTTTTATTAAAAAGAAAAACTTATCTGTAACTTACACGAACTTCAATTATTTGTTTTGTTCAATTCCTGTTCAAATACCTGTTTTCACTTCCTGTTCAACTACCTGTGTTCTATTACTTGTTTTGTTATCTGTTATGGGTATACTTATTTCATTAACCAATAAAATTTTATGTCCAAACACACAAAAAAAGTGCAATAATACATGAGCATGTTGCTATTTACAAAGCCGTCCTAAAATTTACTAAGATAAAGCATGACTCTTTTTCACTATTGAGGAATCACTTCGGGTTAAACTATTTGTAATAAGCATATAAAATTTTATTTCATTATAAAATTTAATTTGAATGCTGGCCAGTTATTAACATTTAGGGAGCATACTCACTGCATGGGTTTCGCTTATGCGATCGTACGTCAATCCGATTCGCGCATGTACGTTTACAACACATAGATTTTAAACATTCGCACGTCTGCCTAAGGCAATTGCCCGCAATGTGAAGGCCATGTAGTTTCTAAACGAGGATGAATATTTTCAACATGCCAGGTTCTCATTCACATGTGGAAAAAAAAATCACAGGCAGTGAGAATGCTCCTATTCGCACACTTGCATAGTTCATGTCTCAATGCATGCAAATTGCGTATGCGATCGTATGCAATTGGAACCCTTGGGCATGCTCGTAAAGTTATCCCTTTCCTCATCTTGCCGAGCATTCAGATTTCATAATTAATAAAGTATCCGGGTTGCATGTGAATTACCTTTACATCTACAGGTTGTAAAGAGAGATTTTGAGAGCGCTGATTGGATTTCTCGGCAATGTGTGACTCTGTGACATATGGCTATCTTATTCTGCTATGCTTGTTGTTTTAAGCACAGGGCGATTTCTGTACTGAAGCTTTTCTTTTTCAAACTTAAAATATCAGTTTTTTCACCTGAGATACTGCCTTCTTTATTTAAAAATGAAATAGAAACTATTTCATCAAACATTATTAACCTTAGAAGCAATGTTCTAAATTTAGAAGATTACAACAAGTTTGTAAAAAAATTTGGAGAACTGACAAATACGAAATAGAATTCCAAAAGTTCGAAACCTCAAGGACAAAGATTCTCACATTATGGATCTAAATTGCATGGTTTTTAATTAGAAACTTTCGTTCCCCTCAGTTTGTACGTATAGTTAATTTAATTTTGAAATTTTAAAAGCATGATGTGCTCCAAAAATCGATAAATCTTTGTTGTAATTTAATAAAGCTATTCCTTAAAAAACTTTTTGATTTATTCTTAAGTTTTTGTTTGGTTTGTTTTGAAATTATTTGTCAGCTGTCAATTCTATTTATATACTAATAAAAAAATTTCATTTCTTTATGCAAAGAATGAGTCTGTCTAACTTTTTTTTATTGGTTTTGTTAATTTTAAACAGATTTATTCAGCACGTGGCACCCTCTTTTATTTTAGAATTCAATGATAAAGTCTGCATAAGTAAAGTCTGCAAATATTAGAATTTAAAATTTATTTCAAATGTTTCCTTGAGTCAGTTAAATATTCATCCATTTTAAAAAAGCTATTTTTATGAAATAATAGAAATTAAACTAAACTTTATCTGTTAAAATCTTTTCCTATCCTTTCATTTCATAAATTTATTTATTTTTTAAACACTAAACAATATATTCAAACCTTAATATATTCAACAATATTCAAACATTTGATTTAAATTTTTCGACTGAAGATAGAATGCGGTGATGAGTGGAAGTGGAAAATCTATAAAATAATAATAATAATAATTATACTTTAATATGTACTTTTATTTTCTTGTAACGTGTTGTTATACTTATTGTAATTTGTAAACTTGTTATATGCCACTCGCTATAAAGTAAATTTTATAAATTATAAATGTTCTAGTAGAACTATTTTGCTGAATTATAACATTTTAGAATATTTTCCTCTAAGATAAGATAAATTTTTGTCAAATAATCTATAATTTTACGAAAATATTTATATACATTTTAAAATCTCATATAATAAATTTAAACTGAACCTGCATGCATAGTTTTTATTTGTTTGGTTCTGCAATCATTCTTGATAAATTTAAGTTAGAGATTTTAGTTTCTAAGAACATAAGGAGATTCAAAATAATATTCAGTTTGAATATTAATCACTTCTTATATTTGTTTTATAAAAGCTAGCAAAAAGTACTTTTAAAATATATGCTCACAATTAAAGTTAAATAATTATTATTGCTCTAATTTGATGTTTTACCAAAATATTGTTGTTTACCTTGCATATACCTGAAATCTATAACATAATATTAAAAAAATATTATGCTAAAACGTAAAAAAAAGAACCGATAAAAAAAAATAAGAATAAAATTTAAAGCAAACTAGATTTCATAAAATTTGCTACTACTAAAAGATCGTCGATGACGCTATTTCATTTTCTTTACAAAACTTTAACATTTGTCTTAAAATTAGTGTAAGAACTATACTAGAACTGATTTGTAATTAATTTACATTTTGTGAGCAAATTACGGAGAAATGATATTGTTGTTAATTTACGTCGCACTAGAGCTGCACAATGGGCTATTGGCGACGGTCTGGGAAACATCCCGGAGGATGATCCGAAGACATGCCATCACAATTTTGATCCTCTACGGAGGGCATGGCACCCCCGCTTCGGTAGCCCGACGATCTGCGCGCGAAGAAATGATATTGGGAACGAGCTACAAAAAGATGTAACAGAAGGCTTTGCCGAGAAATCCAATCAGCGAGCTCAAAATATCTCTTTACAACCTGTAGATGTAAAGGTAGTTTACATGCATCCAGCTTTTGTAATTAAAAAATTGCTTTTACAAATACGTGAGCTATAAGCGTCTATTGTAAGCTCAGTAACATTCTTAAATGCACTGTTGCTTATTGAAAATTCTTTGTTTTCTTGTGAATAATGTTTATCCCACTTTATTATAGTTCGTTGATTATCCACCAAAAATTTTTGACCTAAAGTTTTTTAAAGGGAATAAAATCTTCAGAAACTTTTCTCGTTAGAAATGTTTAACGAAAAATTTCTTGTTAGAGTTATGCTTTTAATCACAGATTTTTAAATTTTTTTTTTAATCTGTGACCATGAAAATAAACCATCCATTTATTTAGAATTTTATTGCAATACCGTAGTACCTAGCATTCAAATAAATCACGCGACTAAAATGCAGTTATCGTACTTGCGGTCTGCAAATTTCTGATGCAATTTATAAATTGTTATCAATTAACACCATAATAGCTGTAATTTTTATTGGAATTATGCGGTTACTAGGATTTGCAGAATATTAGAAAATATTTAAAAATATTAAGACAAAAATTGGTGTTGCTGTTGTTGTTTTTCATTTACGCCGCAGTAGAGCTGCACAATGGGCTATTGGCGACGGTCTGGGAAACATCCCTGAGGATGATCCGAAGACATTCCATCACAATTTTGATCCTCTGCGGAGGGGATGGCTCCCCAGCTTCGGTATCCCGACGACCTGCGCACGAAGTCGAGCACTTTACGGTAGAACAGTTTAACGAGGACCAATACCGCACACCCTCGGTCCCTACGCAGGCTGATCCAAGTGGTCACCCACCCGCACACTGACCGCAGCCAGTGATGCTTGACTTCGGTGATCTGCTGGGAACCGTGTCTTAACGATCAGTCCACTGCGGGACAAAACAAAAATTGGATTTATTTATTAAATTTTTTTTTAACATTAATTAACCAAATTATTTGATACAATGTATTAACAATATATTAGTAATTAACAGTATTGCTATAAAATGTATTAGAAGCATTATTCAAAAACAATATAGCTAAAATTGTTGATATTTCCAACTAAAATGTTTCAAAAATTATTTTTTTAATTATTACAAACTATTCACAAAATAAATAAAATCACGGTTATTTTTGATCAAATCTAAACATCCTAATAGCTTAAAGATTGGGAGGCATTTGTCAGATATCCAATGAAGAATAAAATAGTTAAAATCACAATAAATAAGGATAAAAAAAATATTTAATGTTTCTCTGGACAAAATAAGTCTTTCATCAATATTGGTAAGAACCATAACTATTTTTTTAGCAGATTTGTTAAAGAAAATTGCAACCAAAATGGCAAACGTTTTAAAAATCTCGCTGGAAAAAATGTCTTTTTCTCCTTTCTTTAAACTTATATTTTAATAAGCAGTAATTTTATTGCAAATTCCGATATACAACAGAAAAATGATTTAAGCATTTTTCTGTTACAATTAGATCGACCTTTTTTATGCTACAATTAGATCGAATTAATTTTAATATGATATTACGACATAGAAATTTCGAATTGAGCTTTACAGTAATCACTTTTCAACGTGCTATGGTAAATCACTGTTTCAATTTTTTTTTCTTTTGCACTAAATGCAAGACATTTTCGCATAACTTTTAAAATTCCGATATACAATACGCAAAATTTGAATCTTGCATATGAATAATCACTTTTGATTCACTCGATTTGAGTCAATACCATCATAAATTTATGTGGTGTTTTTATTCTCGGCTATTAATTGCTACGAATTTTCTCAATTTTTTTAAAATCTTATATTTCTTACATATCATTATTACGATATGCAAAATTCAATTCGTGCATTTATTAGTCAATTTTTGACTCGACGATATCACTGTGTTTTTATCGACTTTTTCGCAGTTATTTCTATTGATCTACGTGGTTTCTTAAATCTCGGTATTTTCATATGATATAAAAAAAATGAGAAATTTGAATCGCACATTTAAGTAAATACTTTTTAACGCTTTTGATTTGCGCTAAATCCATGTAGCGTTCCAAACATATTTTTATTTATTTATTTTGCAGTTATTGTTGTTGATTTCCACATGATTTTTTAAAAAGAATTTCTACATTATAATGATACGGAAAATTCATATCACGTATCTGAATCACGTATCCTATTTTTTTTCTTCATTAAAGTTTAATCCTTTTTTTTAAAAAAAAATCAAGTTTGAATAGTTTCAGGACAGGGCCTCACAGCCTTTTGGTCAATCAGGCTCCATCTACAGTACCCAGTGGAGGAAGGTCGAGCAGTTTTCCATATCACATGCTCAAAAATCTCTTGAAGCACTATTTTCAAAGAGCTAGATGTTGAAAAGAAATTCTATCCAAATTATATTGGAGTCTTAAAATTGCTGCATATTTTCAATTTAGTCATTGCATCTAAAATTTCTTGGTAACTTAGAAATATGTTATGTGCGATCTTTATTAAGGATACCATTGTGGATATTTTTTGTCAGCACTGTAGTCGATGCGAAACGGGAGAAGAATTCGTATCGACCAGTCATTGCTGAAATTCAAACCTAGGTCACCTCATTTGGGTTTCTTTCTACTGACAAGGGAAGCTAGGGAAGTGTGACTCGCCAATTTTGAAATAAGCTAGTGGGATGTATGCCTTATGAGGAATAATTTTAGGGGGCAGCATTCGTTTCGGCCATAGAAGGTCCTGTGAGAGATAAAAAATAATTCAATATATAGAAAAATCGGTATTTTATTACTTCAATGCAGACTATTAGTTATTGTAATTGTCTCCTAATGCAATTAATTTGTAATTAATTGGATAATTTTTTATCTTCCTAATTAAGGAATTAATCAGAAAATTAATCAGAAAATCATTAATTAATTATCAATTAATTATTAATTAATTGTTAATTAATTATTAATTGATTTGCAATTACATGCTCCAATTAATTTGGAAAGTTTTTTGAAAAAAAAAATTAAAACAAATTGATGTCAATTGTTTGATGATGATTGTTTTTTAAATTAACCTCACAGGTTTTTCTGAAAAACTGCAGATATATAAAATTTTCGAATTCAATTTTGACAATAAATATGCATTATATAGTACGTGAAAGCACCACAAAATTAATTGGATTTTGAGACAATTACAATAACTAATAGTCTGCATTGAAGCAATAAAATACTGATTTTTCTATATGTTGAATTATTCTTTATCTCTCACAGGACCTTCTATAGGCCGAAACGAATGTTGCCCCCTAAAATTATTCCTCATAAGGCATACATCCCACTAGCTTATTTCAAAATTGGCGAGTCACACTTCTCTAGTTTCCCTTGTGAGCCACTTTGTTACTGTTGTAAGTTAGGAGTTTTCCATGTTTTGGTTTTTACTCAGAATTCAAAAAGTGTTTTAAATTGTATAAAGTTATGCATTTACGTATGTTCTAATTATAATTGTAAATAGTCTTGCAAAACAGGAAGTCTACTTGAGAAGAAGATGAAAACCCATTGGAGATCCTACAAAAAAGACTCTTTTACCAATATGTCATTGTGTTTCCTGTTGGGGTAAAATCACTGGAAAAAAGAAATGTTTCTAAATAAACTTATTAAGAAAGTTTTAAAATTGTTTTTTTGTTTCATACCTTTGTTATCCACAACTATAATGTGTCCATTTTTATTTACTGTTACTCCTTTGGGACCTAAGAGTTTTCCAATTCCTATTCGAGAGACATATTTTCCTTTTGGATCATGAATGCTAATCCATTTGTTCTCATAATCCGCTACAGCATAGTTCCCATTAGGAAGAGTAGTTACGCCCGTAGGTCTTTGCATTTCACCAGGAGCTCGACCTCTTGATCCAAATCTCAGATGAAATTCTCCTGTTGTTGAGTCAAAAACCTGAACGCATTGATTATTACTATCTGCTATTATAATATGTCCATCCGTTGTACAGCATACGCCTTGAGGATTACTGAAGTCACCTCTTCCTCTACCTGCAAATTATAAATCTCCTAAATTACCTCATTTAACATCCATTTCCTTGAGAAACTATGTTCATAAGGAGGCACAAATAAATTACTATTTAGGTCAAAAATAGCAAGGAAGGAATTATTATATTCAGTTTATTTGAGAATAAATATGGTTTCTACCACAAGATGGAAAATTTCAGACAAATAAACTTGTTTTTGGATGATATATATATATAGATAGATAGATAGATTTTCTTTTTTTGCTTTTAGAAACCCCAAAGATTCGAAACGTGACAAGTTTCTTCACTTCATTTTAGCAACAAACAAGAAAACCTTATTGAACAAAACTGAAGGTAGATAAGTTCAAAAATAATCAAAATAAACATATATTCATCACCAAGAGGATATATCATATATTCTGTTTAGGTGATTTAGAGAGAAATCACCGAAAATTTATAAAATTAAACATTAAAAAAAACGTCATGGAGAAAATTAAGAGTCCCTAAATATTTATACATACTTACAACATACATACGCACATATATTAAACCTTGTACATACACATTTCTAAAAATTAAATATGTGAGGATACAACATATATATATATATATATATATATATATATATGCATATAGGTAGTTGANTATATATATATATATATATAGGTTGTGTGCGTATATAATATTTAATTTTCAAAAATGTGTATGTACAAGTTTCAATATATGTGTGTATTATAGTGTATAAATATTTAGGGATTCTTAATATATACAAAGATTGGTATAAATAAAATAATGTATAAGAAGTATAAAATATTATATGTTTTTAAATAATATTAATGGAAATTTTTTTTTTTGTAATAAACTAAGAAGAACTAAAAAAGTTTATTGTTAATAGACGAAATAATAGTTTGGCAGATAGCTGAGTAAAAAAAACATATTCCTGTTTTTCTCAAAGATTCAAAAAATTATGAATATCGTCTTTATTAATTATAAATTCATACAATGTTCGTATAAAAGTAGAACATGTTTTTAACCAGATCGAAAGATTTATTTTCACTCCGTTAAAGCATTTTCATACAATTTTAAAAAGGTTTTTTTCACGGTTTACGTGTAAACCTTTTGACCTAGAAACGAGGTCTGTAATAATCTGCTTTATTATACGTATATTACCCTAACCCAAAACCTTGAGAAATAACCTTCTATATAGCAGCCTCAAAGCTAGGCTGTCTTAGGAATTTCAAGCGCGAAAAATTCGTAGCATCCCTTACGAAAATTTAAGGTATATTTA
>NC_092214.1:3761964-3824809 GCF_043381705.1 Parasteatoda tepidariorum
TACGCTCATAAATACATGTGAACAATGCGACAAAAAAAGAAAAGAAAAGGAAAACGGACCACCCTGAATAACTTTCGATCTAATGATTGGATATTCACATTCTAGAACTGAATTTTAAAAGCTTGAAGGGGTAAACCTCAAATATGCTAATTAATAAGTGCAGACGATATTTTAAGTTATGAAATCACTCACAAAAACGTTCTTCCTCTCAATAAATAATTCTCTCAATACCTTTTTTTCCCAACGGACTACGATTTTTGACCCCCAGCATACGTATCCGCAATCTGGAAATATGGACCACATAGTTGGGTCAGGAGACCGATTCATATTTGGGACTCCTTAAAAATAATTTTACTTTTAGCGTATTTCGCAATATCTCTAGAACTTTTTAAGTGAATTGAAGCATTTTTGCTACACTTATAAAATTCGTTTATCCTAAGATAATTCTATGCAAAAAAATAAATTTTAGTATTTATATTTAGTATATATGATAGGTAACTTGAGAACTCCTACCACAATTCATAATTGTTTTAGGGATTGTTTTGCACTGTATGGTCTTCAATTATCATATAAAATTTAATGGATAAAGGTACTTCAATCACCCATCATAATTGTTCTACCTTACACCATCAGATTTCCATATTTTCTGATCACTATAACATTTCTAAAATGCCTGCTCCTGATACTTGCCAAAAACTACAACTGATGTTTATCTAACTGTCATTTAAATTTTGTACGTAAAATAACTAAAGGTTTCTAAAAACGTGACCATGTACAGTGCGAAAAAAAAATGAACCACCCAGAATAACTTTTGATCTAATGATTGGATCGTCATGTTCTAGGACTCAATCTTAATGCCTCGAAGGGGTGACCTCAATATGCTAATTAATAAGTGCAGACGATATTTTAAGTTACGAAATCAGACACAAAAACGTACTTTTTCTAAATAAACATACCCTTTTTTTTTGACGGATTCAGATTTCTGACCCCCAAATGATAGGGGGTAGCCGCAATCTGGGAAATATGGTTCCAATAGTTTGGTCGGGAGAGTGCTCCAAAATTTCGACCCTTCAATGTTAGTTTTACTTTTTGCGTATTTCGCCATATCTCAAGAACTTTTTGAGCGAATTCAAAAATTTTTGCACCCAATTATAAAATTCGTTTATCTAAAGCTAGCTTCCATGGGAAAAATAATTTTTAGTAAATATTTATTATTTTTCATAATTTTATTTAATAATGGTTGAAAAAATGTTGAACGTTAAGACATTTAAGTTTTTTCATAATTTTAAAGAATATATTTTTACGAGGCTAAATACAAAATCAGCAAAATCGGTTGAATGGTTTATGAGAAAATAAATTTCAAAAATTTTAATTAATTTTATTAATTAATAATTTAACTTATTACATTTTGCAGACTGCGGCTACCCCCTATAATTTAGTTAGAAATCCGAATCCATCGAAAAAAAAGTATGTATATTCAGAGAAAGTACGTTTTTCTGTCTGCTTTCGTAACTTAAAATATCGTCTGCACTTATTAATTAGAATGTTTGAGGACAACTCCTCGAGTCATTAAGATTGAGTCTTAGAATGTGAAGATCTGATCATTAGATCAGGGTGGTCCACTCTTATTTAACGTGCACTGTACATTGCTCATACGTACAAAAATGGAAAAGTATATTAAATGTACAGAGAACAGGGGGAAGAAATTAACCAACCTGAATGATTTTTGATCTAATGATCGGATCTTCACCTTCTAGGATTCAACCTTACTAGTTCGAAAGGATGACTTGAAATATGCTAATGTTCTTCGCATGGGATATTTTATGCATGGGATTATCTTTGGTTTAGCGAATTTTATAATTGTGTGCAAAAATTTTTGAATTTAAAATTTTTTTTTCTCGAGATATGGTGAAATACGTACAAAATAAAATTAATATTAGTGGGTTCAAACTTTGCAGCACTCTCCTGACCAAACTATTAGGACCATATTTCCCAGATTACGGTTCCCCCCTATACAGGGTAATTCAAAATGAATATAGCAATTACAAACTGCTGTAACTATTTAATAAAAAAGAATTTATCGATAAAATTTACACAGGATGTAGATGGAACTTCAAAATTTTGTTTGCATGCGTTACAGATTGTGACTTCTCTTGGTCACACGGACAAATCCGGGAAAAAGATTGTTTTCTAATATTGTATTAATATAGACAAAGCAAAATATATCAATACAATAGTGTGAGGAACATCAAAAAAATTTGTAAAGAAAATGGAACTTATTAAGCAAAAACGTAAAATGAAATAAAAATGAAAAAAAAAAGAAATAAAAACAATCAAGCAAAAAATAGAAAATAAGAATTTAAGAAAATATAGAATGAAACTCGAAATGTAATATATAAAGTGAGTAGCGAATTCAAAAGTACATACAATTACCGGCATTTTTCAAAAATGATTTAAAATGTTTTCGTAACAAGTTTGCCAGATTACAAAATATGAAAATAGAAGCGTAAAGAGAGGATGATGGGATCAACTTATGACGCGTTCTTAATGAAGTACAGAAGCGCGTTTATTCTGATAGCTACCGTGGAGTGGCCTGAATCTGGATGTGCGTAAGTAATAATATTACGGTGGATTATTCAAAGTTTTTAATTAATAAGGCAGAATTTGAATTGTAAAATTTTAACACTAATAAGGTTGAATTTTAATTCTAAAATTTTTATATTGGTGTTTTTCATAGAAATTATTAACGTTTAATGAATTTTTCTTTTTCTTTTAAAAAATTCTTTACTGCATATTAGAAGGTTTTTTGCAACAGATTTGTCCGAATTGGTTTTCTCCATAGTAAAAATATAAATTTAGTTAACAAAGAAATTTTTAATAACATACAAATAAATCAACGATTTCATATAGAATTCAATCATATCAGTT
Source organism: Parasteatoda tepidariorum (assembly GCF_043381705.1). Classification (NCBI taxonomy): domain Eukaryota; kingdom Metazoa; phylum Arthropoda; class Arachnida; order Araneae; family Theridiidae; genus Parasteatoda; species Parasteatoda tepidariorum. The sequence continues at coordinate 3,764,893 of NC_092214.1, forward strand.
AGATATCCATGGTTTTTTTACTAAATTTTGGAAAATTACGTCGATTTCCCTTTTTGATAAATAAACATTACTACAAATTCTTTTAGTTCAATTCATTTGATTAAGAGTGGTATTTAAATGTATTTTTAATTGTAAGTAATTAATTTATTTATATTAAATTTAAAATCATTTCTTTTATCGTATGAATCGACAATACAGCTATATATATATATATATANAATATATATATATATATTTGGCAGAGCTCAAATCGCACTCCGAAATCGGTGTGCTTTAGTTTTTATCTCAGGAATAGGTAATAAAGGTTGTCTCAACGACATGTTATTTTTCATGGAAAAGGGAAACCTTAGTAATTACATTGGTCCAATGAAATAGGTCGAGGGAATAATATGGTTCTCACATTTAATAAAGGGAAAACTCAAAATGTTAATTTATGCATGCTTGAATGAAAAATAGAAAAAGAAGCAGGGTTTGCATAATAAAGTGTGAGAAAGTGTTTAATTTTGAATTAAGAAGAAGTTTTAGAGATATTAACAGGATTTAGAAAAAGAAATAAAATAAAAAAATTAGTTACAGCCCTTCCCCAAAAATTTTATTTACAATCTAGAAATTTAAAAAAAATATTATTTCTAATACTTTTTCTATGTTAGAAGCACAATTGAAATGGATAAAAATTTTAATATGAATGTACCACCAATATATAAAAGTAATATGAAATGTAAAAAATATACTATTATGAAAACGATAAAAGCTAAAAAAGATGATAAAAAATGACAAAATATAAAAATGATAAAAATTAGGAATGACACATTGGTTATTGGTCGTTATTCTGAGGTTTAAGACTTCAGTATTTTTAGGGAATTTTTGCTGGATTAAAAGCTGTAATCCTCGAAAGGAGGAAAACGGACTCAGCAAAAATTGCTGGGAGATCCTAGTTTCAAATATAACGAATATATTATTAAATTTTTTTTTTATCTATATGTGGTGTTGACCACCAACAGAGAAATCAAACTCACCAACACAGAAAACGAGAAATTATATGGAAAGTTTTGTCAACTGCGGGTATTGCTTGAAGTAAATAAATCATTTTTGTTTAGGTTTTTTATTTATTTTACAAGTATGAAATTGTTTATTGAAATTGTAATATTGAAAGTAATATTTATCGAATAATAAACAGGAGTAAGTAAATTATTATTCTTTTATTCCCAGGATAACCGAATTTTTTATGAGTAATTTCAAGTAATTTTTGTCTCAAAGAAAATGGAGCAACAATTTTGGTCAAACCCCTTTTATGTTAGCATAATTTATCAATTTCAATAAAATTTGCAATTAAATTATTATTTTGTTATGCAAACGAATTTCGACTAATTTTTGTCTTTCTTTAAAAGATGATTTATTGGTGCTCTAATTTCAGCACAATTATTTATAAATTTATTATAAATTTATTATACTCATTATAAATTTATAAATTTATAATTATAAATTTATTATACTCATTTATTGAATCTTAAAAACGTTGAAGAGATTTAAAATTAGTAGTAGGTTTTAAATTTTCAATTGCTTCAATGTTGTTGTTATCAGGAGTCACTATGCAATTACACATTTCATAACCAAAAAAACTAATTTTAGTTAGTAAAAAAGAACACTACGAAGTCTTAAATTTTGAGTTTTCAAACCTACATATTTCAAAACAATTTTTAAGATGTTTTAAATGATTTTCAAAACTATTAGAAAAAATAATAATATCATCAAAATAATTAGTTGCAAATGAAACTTTTTGTAGTGAAAATTCGGTGGATTGTTCTTTGAAAGATACTTGGGACGTTCTTCCACCCGAATGACAATCTTAGCCAATCGTAGAAACCATTTTTGGTGACCATTGTTGATTTTTCAGCGTCACTAGGATGAATTTGAATATCCCAGTAACAACTGATCATGTCAGAGCGACTAAAATAAACACTGTTGTCTAATTTGTCTGCGAAGTTTCTTATAGGGGTAATGGTTCTGCATCTAATTTAGTTATTTGATTTAATTTTCTAAAGTCTACACGCAATCTACTTTTTTTCATTTTAATCTTTTTTAAAAGCTAAAGTTACTGGAGCCGTATAGGGTGAGGAGCTTTCTTTAATTATGTTATGATTTAATAATTCTTTAATTGGTTAATTTTTATTGTTTTGGGGAAGTTTTGTATTTGGTAAGTCTGATGATAATCTTACTCTTTGAGGTTTAGTTCCTATTGTCCCGACATCGTATTTATCTTTAGCAAAAATATTTTAAAAATGTTTTAAACCTTACAGAAGTTCGGAATTTTTTCACCATCTTGGATGTGCAAAATTCCTGACTTTGACAATGCGGATCCTCATTGTCATATTTTGTTTCATGAATATTTGAAAATTCAAGATTATTTTCAATTTTACTACCTAAATCTTTATTTTTAAATTCATTTCTTATTTTCTTTTCTTTAAATTTACTTTATTTACATTTTTGACATAATTATTTTTTTTATCTTTATATCGAAAACTTCATTTTCTTAAAGATATTCATGAAGATTTTGCTGAACATTTTTTTAACATTAGTGTTATTTGATTTTGATTTACCATTCTTTCTTTTCTTCACTTTATTTTTTCATTGCTTATTTTTTTTTAAAACTTTATCTTCGTTATCGGTGCTATTATTACATTCTTTAACCTGGATTTCTAGAGCAATGTGTAAAGACAAGTTGCAATAATCGGAAAAAGTTACCAATTTTCACAGATTTTGCATTAAAATCTGTTTCACACAATCAATAATTGAAATCCAATATACACTTTTAAACTCAAAATCAAATAACGTAAAATAGTACTTAAAATATAAAATTCTACTGACCTAGCTATTTCCAATTTTTAAATTTAGAGATTTAAATGAGAATTTATAAATTTGTTCTACATTTAAAGAAAAATTTTCTTTCTTTCTGGACAATTAGATTTTCCAAAATTTTGGTTTGGATAACATTTAGAGCATTACTTGCGTCGACATTTAAAAAGATAGTTTTTATTAGTCACAATCGGGTGTTTGTTATTTTTATTTTTTTCATTTTTTAACTGTCAATTTTGAGGTTGGTCACTTTCTTGTTTATCTTTAGGCTGGAATTGATTCTCAGCAGTAAAGATTATAGGTTTGTTTATGCAATTTCGGATTCAGTGATAAACATTAGTAATTCCTCGCTCATCACAAAACTTTTAAGACCTAGGAAGAATCTCCTGGGACACATGGGCAAAAATGACTTGCTTTTTGTTTATTTTTTTATTAAAATTTTCACTTACTTTATGAAATCAAGGTCTAATTTGGAATTGTGGGTTAAAATGCCGACTTGACAGGAATAAGTTTTGATTTTGTAACAGAATATTATAATAATTTGAACTAGCTGAGTTATTAATCAATGGCTACCTTAGTGTAAAGCCTTGATATTTTTGATTTCGTTGCCTATACCCACTACGTTTTGATTCTGAGATTGGTTTATTTTCATTTTGAGGTAGAAGAGTGAGGACATCATATATAATTTTTGAAACAATCGTAAGCCAATCAATTGGGGTTTTGGGTTCTATTAGAACAAAAAGTGTCCTTATCTGTAATCCCATAGACAAACTCTCAATTATGTGTTGATTACTTAAATTTTTTTTTCCGACCTAACTCGACCTTTTCGGTAAAATATGAGTCCTTAGCTTGGCCAGAAAACTTTAAATTTTGAAAATCGTTAAAGCCAAAAGGGGGTGAAAATTATTGTTCCTGAAAAATTTTGACTATTTCTTGAAAAAAATTATAAGTTAAACAGTTATTTATAAATATTTTCAAAGCTGAAACCCGAAGGAGTTTTTGAAAATTTTTAAGTTTCTATCGTGAATGAATTTAGAATCTCTAGTTTGTTTTTGAATATGTCGGAGCCCGGCTGTGAACTGATTACCAATGTGGGGTTCAAACATTAATATGTCTGGTTTTTCTTGTTTATCACGATTAAAATTTAAATTTCAAGAACTAATGTTTAATTCATTTTAATTATTTGATGCTTCCAGATTTTCTCAAATTTGGAAAATTTCTCAACAGGTGTTAAATCATTATACATGATAAATTTATAATTCCTTGAGGGCATTCAAGCATTATAATTAAAAATTACATTTAGAAGAAAAAAGTTCAAATATTTTAATTGCTTGATTTTCTTAACCCTAGGTACATTGTTGAAGAAAAAATTTAAATTTTAACCATCGAATCAATCAAAAATGTAAACTGTAGCACATTAAACAATGAAATAGATTATAGTTACTTAAAATATTTTCATATTAATTATAATACTGAATAGACTAAATTAACTGAATCAAAAGAAAATTTATTGAAAGGAAATAAAAAATTCAATAATTGCAATAAATTTTAAAAGTATTGTCGAATTGTAAAAATAAACAAATCTGATAAATTATGTAAATAAGTTCAATATATAAAATACAAATATTATTAACTAAAACATCAAAGATGAGGGAGAAAAAATAATAAATTATAATCAAAATCACTAAATTCTTTTTCTATTTAAACACTAATTACTTTCATAAATATGAAATATTTCGAAAATCATCACTAGACTTGAAATCAACAGATCAAAACATAATATAATCATTAATCATCAATATGAACTCCATGAAAAAAACAATACTATTTGTCAGATGAATAAACACTGGTTAAAATTGTTTCAAAATATTTAATACAATAAATCAAATTTAATAACAATAAAATTGAGTGCATGAAAATTTAACTTACGTCCTCAAGTCCAATCGTGTGATTGCTGATAGAGTGCCATTAAAAACAAAAATTCAATAATAAATAATCTAGCTGCTGATCCGTATTTAAGAAGCGTTTGGAAAACATTATTCAACACTCTGTTCTCCTCCAAAAAAGTTTATTATTAGTTTTATGAACTTTTCAATTCTTAATTCTTAGGCGAATAAACATTAAGTTATCATTTAACGTAAAAAAGGCTCCTGATTTTCCCTTTTCTACATATTTTCAAGAACTTCTTGAGAGTTGTAATTTTTATGCTATTATATTTTTTCCAGGCAACAGAAACAAAAGAATAGATTACTTTTTGATAGCATGAAAATTTGGAGGCTATTCCGAAACTCCTTAAATGCAATTTTTCATTTTTTTCCATCTTTTTTTTAATATTTTAAATGGAATTAAAAAACATTCATCAGAAAATTCTATTATAATTTTTATTGTATTTTTACGTTGAGGAAGTTAAGTTTTTTTTTTTGTCTATACAAACTGGAGACAAAACTTGCTTATTTTTATGGATTTTTTTAAAATGATTCCCTCTAATCAAAGCAAATAAAATTGCTTTTAGATCATAAATAAAGATAAGGGGACTTACCTCTGTGTCCAATTTTTAATATTAAATCATCTTCAATCACTCTAGAACCACTTGAGGATGATTTACTCAGTCCTGTTGTTCTCGGAATCTTAGAGCGTCTGTCACTAGAAGAACATTCTTCTTCTATGTATGTTTTCACTGTAAATGGGCTACCATTGATGGGTTTTCCAAGTAATTTGATACTCAGCTGATAAGTACCTTCTTTTTCAACCATATATAAGATGTGATAAGTTCCATTTTTCTGGTCGGCTATTTTAGGTTTCCATGAAAACTCTGATGATATTAGTTCGACATCAAAAACAGCATCCCTTACTATTTGACTATGGCGATCTTTAGCAGTCACTACCACCAGCGTTTGTTTGTTGATTCTACACAGTTTAAGACCTTCTCCAACTGCTGTACACTCATGTGCTACTGCACTATTGCTTATTAAATTACCAACTTTTAAAATGGCTGATTTTGCAGATTCGGCATCTTCTGCTTCAAATAATATAAAACTATTTTCTTCTGGCATTTTTTGAATTCTCATGGTTGCTAAATCTTCTAATTTCTCGGCGATTTGTTTAGTCACTAGTATAATTTCAGTTTCACTCCCATAACATAATGCATTTTGAGTGAATTCAGAATTGACAGTAATGTTTGAAAGACACATATCAAGCAAAGCCTTTTGTTCCTCCAGCACTTGTCTTTTCTTGGCAGTGATTTTATCTAATTCTTCAATAAGTTGACTTTTTCTTTTAGCTATAGCTTGTTCTAAATTATGAAAGCACTCTAAAATCATTATTCGATTTCTCTCATCATTATTAGCCAATGAAAAAATTACGTTACTAACCTCTTCGATAGCCTCTTTTAAAGTTGGAATTTGATCACATGCTTTTTCCATTAGTTGACGTAAATGATATTTTTCATCTTCGGTAGCTTCAGTCAGCTGTGATGTCATATGTCCAGCATGCTCGTCTATAGAATGCATGTCAATATTGTATCTTCAATATGTTTGGAATAGCATAGATATAAATTACAGTGAAAACATTTATTGCACACAAATGCTAAAATATTATTTTACAAACCTCTGTTTTTTGGCAAAATAAGCTGAGGACAAGAAAATTTCTGGAGGATTGGATTGTTTCACAAAACATGTGTGTAAAGCATCTAGAAAAGAAAAAAAATGATTCTTCAAAACGATATATATTTAAGCAATATGGTGATCAGATTTAATTACTACTTGAAAACAATAAATTGTTTTTCATTATTAATTATAAAAATAACTTAAAGAATTTTTCCTTTCATATTAAAGACTACTAGCTAGAATAAATATGTTTAATTAATCAATTTATTTTAAGTACTAAATTGTGAAATTGATTTTATCTTCAGTAAATTTAACTTCGTAAAAGGTTGAAAGAATAAAAAAGATGTAGTAGCTATAAAATCAGTATGTTTGCATCTCAGAAGCAATTAAGCCGGACTAATTCTTTTGTTGACATTAAAAATCACTACCATATTAAGTTCTAAATCATTTTTTTCGTTGATTTGTTATTTTGTATTTTAAATATTGAATCGATGATTGGCTTTCTTGTCCAGACTTTTAGACATGGAAATATCGTTTTACCAGATGCGATTTTACTTAATAGATAAGCCGAAAAGTTGGAGTAAGTAATAAGCTCGATATCTTAGTGATGTTGCAAACGGAACTATGTTTCGATCAGTTAGTTTCAAGGAAGTACGTGGTTTACTGACCATACAACGTATTTGCGCCAAGTAAGCGAACGGCGATGAACTGGAGTAGCAGCTTGACTGAGAAAATTTCACCAACTTGAGGACTGTAGTAGTAGCACTGAGATTTACAGTCAACCTGTTCGTAGCCACTTGCAAAACTTTTGTCCTCTGAATGGGTTACTAGTATTGTTCATATGTGAAACTAAGTTTCACCTACTGACAAAAAGTGTTTTGCAACTCCCAGTATGTTCACTGCTCTTTTGAGATCAATGTGATTTTAAACAATGTGAAGTTTCATCAAGCTATTCCAGGTAGCAAAAAGATATTATCTAACATTAGAACGATGCAATATAATACTGCTGTGCTAGAATCTCTTGAATCCTATCTTCTTATATTAGAACTAATATTACATAAGATTAAATAGTATTAAATCTAGCATTCGAACCTTAAAAATTATAATTTTTTTCAATATTTTTTATCCAGCCCCACCTTTTTTCGAAAGGGCATAACAAAATTATTAATAAATAAACATTTATTCATGAAAGAAAAGAATAAATTAAATACTACTTAAAATATCATTTTTAGCCGATGCAATTTTACATCAGAAAACACAAGAAACTATTTGCAGAGGTAAACTGTTTTTGTGAACGATATAAAACTGGACAAACTTTTTAAACTGTTGAGTTGTAACTCTTCACAATTGTTTACATCGCCATAGTTCCATCGTCGCCATTGTTCGTGGTCTGCAGTTGCATGAATTTTTCAACTTCAAAGGTATTTATAATTAAATAATTCTTTTAGTAAACTTTATAAATTTCTATGATAGATACGCAAAACCTTAAAGTAATATAGGTAGCGTTTTTCCTTTAGTTAAAAATCAGCTAGAAAAGCAATCTAAAGCACTTCAATACATGATGTATTAGACAGGATGATGATGTAGAAACATTCAGTGTACTTAGTAATCTTGACCGCTTAATCAAAAAATTCCAGAATTTAATGATTATGTATCTAATGAAATCCGTAAATATTATGATTGTGCCCATTCTTTACAATTAGTAAGCATAGTAAGATAAAAAAAAATTAAGTATCTGCGCAAACATTCCAAAAGTATCTGCAGGTTCACAATATTTTTTTTAGTACAGAATGATATTATTACAGTACAAAAGTGTCAAAAATTATTTAATTATTTAACTTATTTATTTATTCCTGGCAAAAAAACAAACAATAAATACATGCACTTTAAAGCATTAAGAACATTAGAGAAAGATTAATATAAATATAATTATAAACAAAAATGAGTTAAAGAACTACATTCATATTAACTTTTAACACTAAACATATCATACCCAGACGAAAGACCGGTAATATTAATAATTTTGCCCCCGTAATTCTTCATTGCGAAATCCATTTTTAATTTTTCGTGTCAAACGTGGGCAACTATGTTTCATTTTTATTAATAAACAAAACTGTATTAAAATATTTCACCGTAATTGTTTATTTTTGTTGTAAATCAATAGTTTACTCTTCCGCTAGCCATGGTATCACTAATTTTGGGGTTAAGTGAGCAGTATCTTTTCGGTAGTAGCACATTTACAACTAAACAACCTTCGTCTTCCTAGCATAAATTATGATTATGTTGTTGTCTGTTTTTAATTTTATTTTTTTCCCTGAAAATGCTTTTTTTTAAATATGGATGCTTTTTTCAGTATTAAAAGAATAGATAAAAAGCATCTTAAAAAATAGGAGAATATCTGCCAATGTATCTGCGCATGACTTTGCTCCCGTGTGTCTATATTATCTAACTATGTCATTAGGTAGTTCGCGCTTAGTAGTTGATTACTCTGTTAAAACGTATTGTCTAGCTATAAATAATAAGTATTGTAGTTAGCTTAGAATAGGCTCGTAAAAACAATGTTTACTAGGTTGTTCTCATCTGACAGAATTTTCTGCAACAGTGAGAAAGATAAAAAATAATTATCAGTAAACAAGTTTGCCATGTTAAAATAATTATTAATTAATCGGCTACTTTTCAGTTAAAACCATTACCAAATTTTTGAAATTTTACTCATAAGGCGAACTCTACTGTTATTTTCTGTTTAATATATTGTAAAATAATGAATTTTATTTTTATTTTATTTCTTGACTATAGAATGATTCGCATGTTTTTGATGCATCGTTATTTATGTTAATTTTTAAATTATAGCAAATTATTAAAAATAAACAACAATATGGTCTATTTAATGTGTGTTTACGTTGAATGAAGAGCAGAGCTGAGAAGGAATTATAATGAAATGTCAATAACAATATTTGTAAAAATCTTTAAAAAATTTTGGACATAAAAATAAGAAGAAATAAGTATGTCCAAAATATAAACAAACTTAAAGAAAAATAAAATAAAAAACAGACTTTAATATAAGGATTCAAATAGCAAGACTGAAAACAATCTTGATCTTTAAAATATTCTTGAAACAAAATATGATAATGAGGGCTCGCATTGTCAAAGCCATGTTGACGGAATTGTGAAAATCCAAGATAGTGATGGTAATTCCCAACTTGAGGAAATTTTAAAGGAGTTTTCAGATGTTTTTGCTCAAGATAAATACGATGAAAGGACAGTTAAAATTGAACCTCAAAGGGTAAGATGAACATCAGATTTACCAATGTCCTTACGAGCATTCAAAACTTCCCCAGAACAAGAAGAAATAGATAAAAAAAAATTGAAGACCTATTAAAGCATAACAAAATTAAGGAAAGCTTTTCTCCCTGTTTGGCTCCAGCAACTTTAGCTTTTAAAAAAATTAAAATAAAAAAAGTAGATCACGTATAGACTAATCAAATATCACGTCACGTAATCGCGTACCAAATCACGTATATACTAATCAAATGCAAAACCATCACCTCTCATGGAATCTTTTAGACAAAAATAAGGCAATGCTTTTTTTTTCTTTTTAAGTCGCCTGGATATGGTCAGTGGTTTCTAGAATATTCAAATTCCCCCTGATGACAGTGAAAAAATTCCATTTTTCACCAATAATGGGTTTTACGAATTTCCATTTGGATGGAATAACGATTCAAGTATCTTTCGAAGAAAAATAAGCTGAATAATCACTAAATATAAAGTTTCATTTACATCGAATTTTTTTGATAAAATTATTATTATTTCTAATAGTTTCGAAGAACATTTAAATCACCTTAAAATATTTTGAAATATGCAGATTTGAAAACCTAAAATTGTAAGCTTCTAAGCGTTCTTTCTTTACGAACTAAAATTCAATTTTTAGGTTATGAAGTATATAATGGTATAGTGACTCTCGATAACAATGATATTGTAGCAATTAAAAATTTAAAACCTCCAATTAATGTTAAACTTCCTTAAAATTGTTTTGGTTCTCGAAATATGCGTAGTAAATTTATAAATAACTATGCTAAAATTAGTACATCTTTGAATTATTTCTTGACGAAAGATACAACTTGTTGTTGGACTCCCAAACGTCAAGAAACATTTGGAATTTTAAAAAATGCTTAGATTTTTACTGTTTTTAAAATGCTTAATCTTAAATTAATGATAACGACAGTCAAAGTGGTGGTGGAGCAATAATAACAATATTGATATCAATAATAGAAACCATTTTTCACATCTTTTGCAATTAGAAAAAATTCATAAAACCCCAACAAAATGATAATTTAATTGGAAATTTCATTGAAATTGATAATGTTTTACGCTTACATAAAAAGAGTTTTACTAAAATCGTTGTTCCATTTTCTTTAAGTCATAAATAATTTGAAATTATTTATAAAAAAATCGGTCATTCTGGGATTCAAAATTTTTTTATATACTTACTCCTGTCTATTATTGGAAAAATATAACTTTAGATAATTACAAATTTTAATATGCATTGTCATACCTGTTAAATGAATAAAAAACCTATACAAAAATGATTTGGTTTACTTCAGGCAATGCCCTTAGTTTGCAAACCTTTTGAAGTAATTGCAATAAATAGTATAGGTGGTTTTAATTATTATAATTCTACTAAAATAATTAACTTTAATGCTTGATCATCACATATGTGGTCTTTTGCATCTAAATCTGTAACTACAGAAACTTTATAAACTTTTTGCACCAAAGTTTTCAAATTTAAATTCTTTAAAGTATTTTCAGCTATAGAAACGCAGCATTTACATATTCTAATTTTAAAAAATTTCTTAAACATTTTAAAATTAAGCAATCATTAAATGCAGCCCATAGACTAATGGAAAAGATGAACGTTTAGGACAAACTATAGTAACGCGTTTAAAATATAAAATTAATGATTCTTCTTAAAAAAAAAATCCTTAGCCTAAATTATTAAAATAAGTAAATGAAGAATATAGTTTGACTCCACACTCGGTGACTCCCGGTGGCTGAGCGGTAGCGCTTCGCGCTGTCGTGCCACAGGACCCTGGTTCGATCCTCGGGCCGGGCAAGGTTGACTCAGCCTTTCGATAAATGAGTACCAAGCATGCTTGGGAACTAAACACTGGGTGTTCCGTGCTCGGCTGACCACCTGACCGGAACATATGCTCCTGCATCCCAGAGCCCAAGGTCAAGAAAACTGAGATGGACACAGTAGGCCTTGGCTCTCTATGGGCTGTCGCGCCACTGAGTTTAGTTTTAGTTTCCACACTCGGTAACTAAATTTCTACCTGTTTATTTAATGTGTGGCACTCTCCCATTCACTCACCCCTTGACAGAGAAAATTTACACACCAACAGAAACTAGAAAAATTGCTGTTGAAATAATAAAAAAAAGAACAATATTATGATCCAAGATTCACTCATATCGAATTTTCCTCTTACGATACTGTAATGTTTGAAGATTTTAAATACCACAATACTAGAAAACCTGCTTAAATACATAAATAGTTCATCGATTAAAATTGCGAAGATACCACCCAACTGGCAAAACTAAAATTATCTCATGAATAATAAATAAATGCAATAATTAAACTTTAATATGTTATAACATTAAAATTAATACCGAATATAACCTCTCAAAAGACGGTTCAGTCAACACCGCAAATAAATAAATTTTTTATAATGTGTTCCTTATATCTGAAACTAGGTACTTCATGTACAATATTACTGAGATTTAGGATTTTCCCCTTTTGGAGGAATACAGCCCCTTATCCAGCAAAATATTGTTCCTAAAAATACTGAATTCTTAAACTTCACTAAATTCAGAATAACCACCAATGTCTTATTTTTCAACAAAAAAAAAACAAAACAAAAAAACAATACTGATATCCTGAACTTGAGAATAACGAGTACTGGGTCATTTTTTTAAACAAAGTCAATACTGAAGTCTTTAACTTCAGCTTGAATTTTTTTTTCTTACAACAAAAAATGTCAACTTCTATTTTCCTATTTTCTTATATCATGTTTTTGAACCTTTGTATTTTTAAAGTGCAAGGGAAATTATAATTGTAATTGAATATATTAAAAGTCATAAGGATGAAGAATGGTATTTATTGATGAAAGACACTCATCAAAAGATACAATCAAATGACTTTGAACTGACAGAAAGTCATAAAAACTATTAAACAAAAAAAAAACTAAAAAAAAAAAAATCGATTCATTTAATTGAAAAGTAGGCTTACAAACATTTATTTACAGTTAATTATGACCTAAACTAGTAACATTTTTATTTTTAATTTTGATCATATTTACGAAAGTGCGCTTCTAACAATTCTTATTACTTTTATATATCGCTTGTATGTTAATAATTCAAATTATAGTCTCTTCATGTTAATTGTGATTCTAACATAGGGAAAGTATTGCAAGTAAATAATATTGATTTAAAAATTTTTTTTACAAGCTAATTAAAGTTTTTAGGGACGGGGATATACCATAGAAAGCTTCTACAAATCTTGCGTCACATTTTTGATATCTAAATTCTATTTCCTGAATTCTAATTTAATATTAAATGCATTCTCACACTTTATTATTCACATCCTGCCTTTTCATTTTAACTATTTAGATTCGAGTATTATAGAATTAGGTTTCTCCCTTTTTCTCATTTTAAGTTTTTCCTTTTTAAGTGTGAGAATCATATTACTCCCTTGACCTATTTAATGAACCATTTGTAATTGTTAAGGTTTCGTTTTTTCCATGAGACGTAACATATCACAGGGACAAATGTTACCTTTTCTTGAGATAAAAACTCAAACTCACCGATTTCGGAGTTCGATTTGAGCTCTGCCAATCTTGAAATAAAATGTATATTCGATTCATTTGTTTCCTGCTTGGTTATCGCTGCCATGACGAAGATCTTGAATGGGGATTCCCTGACTAAGATGGAGCTCCATCTTAAGTCTTAACTCTTTTCATGCAATCGCCAAATATTACCAAGATATCGATTGAAACTAGCACAGAACTATTTTTTTACTTTATAACCAGGGTTCAACTTTATAACCAGGGTTCAACTTTATAACCAGGGTTCAACTTTTTTTTACTTTATAACCAGGGTATAACCTAGGTTCAACTCTGAAGCTTTGTAATTTTTAACCCAATCCAGAAGACATGGGAACTTCCTGTATCAAGTATTGGGAGAAATTTAGCTTCGTGGCTGACTTTTTGATAGAACTAACCCGCATTTGCGTTACATGGGAAGGAAAACCACGAAAACCTCCACCGTTAGCCTGACAACAAGGGAACTCTAACCCATAATTCTGTCTACAGCTAAGGATATTTTACGTCAGCACTGTGGACGTTGCGAGTCAGGTGGGAAATTCTTATCGATCTGCCATCGGTGAGATTCGAATTCGGTTTACCTCATTGGGAGTTGAGCGTTTTATTTCTTAAGCAACAACGGCTAACACATAGCTATTTTATGTTATTTTATAACCATCTTTGAGCAGCTCAGTCAATTTTGAGTTTAACACTACTAATGTTCTACTCCATAGTCTTGTAGTTTTGAACCTTATCTAGAAGACATGGGAACTTCTGGTCCAAGTGTTGGAAGAAATTTGCCTTCATGGAGAGCTTTTGGATGGAACTAATCAGCATTTGGAGAGAAAAACCTCCTAAGGTTAGCCTAACCCCTATGACGACCTAAGTTCAACTCTGTAGCCTTGTAATTTGGAACACAATCCAGAAGACATGGAAACTCCCTGTATCAAATATTGGGAGAAATTTTTCATCGTGGTGGACTTTTTGATAGAACTAATCCGCATTTGCTTTACAGGGAGAGGAAAACCACGAAAACATTCCAAGGTTAGCCTGACTGCAGGTGAACTCTAACCCCTGATCTATCTAACACTAAGAATATTTTACGTCAGCTTTGTGGTCGCTGTGAGGCGGAATTCTTATCGAACAGCGGATTCGAACCCGGTTTACCTCATTGGGAGGTGAGTGCTCTAACCCTTAAGCAATGACGGCTCACACAAAACTATTATACAACTTGTTGTTGGACTCCCAAACGTCAAGAAACATTTGGAATTTTAAAAAATGCTTAGATTTTTACTGTTTTTAAAATGCTTAATNAAGGGAACTCCTGGTTCAATTATTGGGAGAAATTTGCTTTCGTGGAGGACTTTTTGAGGGAAATAACTCGTATATGCGTTGCATGGAGAGGAAAACCACGAAAACCTCCCACGGTTAGCCTGACGGTAAGGGACTCTAACCCATGATCCGTCTACCACTATTGTATGTATTGACACTTGTGTACAATTTTTTGATTATTTCGACAACTTTACTTCTGATGTAGATATTTTTATATGTGATGATTTTAGTATTTATTAATAATGTCGCAAAGATTAACATCACACCACCTTATTAGGTAATCATGATTTAGAGCCTGCAAGTAAAAAAAAAAGAAAAAATACTGATGAAATGCTTACATTTAGGTATGATTACAAAAAGAAAAATGGTTTTTTAAACCTATGGTATCTTTTAAAGAACGGCAATTGAAATTTTATTCTGATTTTCAGTGATATAAATAAAGCTAATTTTTAAAATATACTTTTTGGCATTTCCAAAGAAAATATTCTGCTCAAAAACTCGAAAAATAAGTTTCTGTTTTGGTATTCTCTTGAAACTAAAAATCTGTTAAAACAAAAGTTATGAGCCCGAAACATTGCAATAAAATTCAAGAAATTTGTTTAAATCTCTTTGAACATTTGGAAGCAAAATTACTAAATTACCCTTGTTCATAAAAAGTTTAAATGATTGCGAAAACTAAAGGTCTATAACTATTTCAGCCTTTTTAAAATATATTTGTTAGCATTATAAAATAATTTTCAGTTAAGTTAAAAGTTATATCACACATACGTAACAGGTGTAATGCCTACAAGATATGATCGATTGCTCTAATATTTTAAATAATTAATTTTTTGTTGTAAAATGTCTCGTAAATATAAATTACACGTTTATAATATATACGTAATTATAAATTATTTGCAAGCTCATTTTGCAAACATAATACATAAAATTGTTTAATTTATACAGCCTTTTAACTAACATGGTAAAGACTTGATTTTTTAAATATGTCTTTCACTATTTTTAAAAAGTTGTGTTTAAAAGTTGTATTGTTGCAATGATGGTCATTTTTTTCTTTCTAATTTTATACGTCACTGTAACTTTCTGTAGTGTGTTTTGTTTTTAAAATAAATATTTCAACAAATATATTAAATATAAAAAAATTAGTGTTAATGACATTTTTATGAGATTAGTTTAGTTTTCATAATATCCAATCTAAAAGCTTGGAATGACTTACAACAACATATATTGAATGGCACTTGAAGGCAGAAATATTTACTCATTCTTCTCTTAATTTTAGAGGTCCCAAATGAATCTATAAAATCACTTTTGAGGAAAGCGTGACCGAAAATATGAAAACTAGTTCAGAAAAATAATTAGAAGCACTTTTCATCAAAAGTAATTAAACAAGTATTTTGATAGCATTGTATTTTTTACCCCTAATACAAATTTTTAGCTCAACTTTTGACAAAAATTTATAAAAAGGGAGTTGAATACCTTTTTTTCCATAACTTTGAATCAAAAATTATCTCGAACTATAAATAAAAAAATAATAATGTTACTTTTGGAGAATGGTACTCCTAGATCCTATCTAAAGAATATTTACTCCTAGATAAATAATAAAACAAAATGATTGCCGGGTGGGGCGGCATTTTAATATCATTTACACTACCATCAGCTAACAAGAAATCGATTTGTTATTTACAAAATGCCTAATTTTATGAGAGATTGTGGTTTTAATGATTATTTTGCTGAGCTTAAAATATTTTGAGTTTTGTTTTTATTAAAAAGGCGTAAAAAAGAATCAGTTTTTGTCATAAACTGGAAATAAAGAAGAATCTTACCTCAGAAATAGGGAATCATAAATATAATGTGCTTTTTATTAATGTGTTATTTTAAATCTCGATACATTTTGGGGATGAAAACCGGCAACGTATACCGTCGGCAGCAGAATGTGACGGTGCACTATGGTTACCAAAAGTTGGCGATTATTCGATTTCGCCAAGTAAGGAGTTCAATTGTAGTATTTGGGTGATTCTCTCGAAATATGACAATCCACTGTCCCTTGCTCCAAGATCTAATACTATAATACCAAAAGAACTCTTTTTAAAAAAATAAATAATAAATAGCATTGCTGTTAGCATTTTAAAAGGACTTTGCACTAGCATTGACTGTTTTGTATAGTTAAGAAATTTAAATGAACTTCAAAATTTCATGTTTCTTACATGTCACAAACAATGTTTCTAATAATAACTAGCTTCAAAACTTCTCATAACTTTTTCAATATCTAACTTTTTTTTATCTTAACCGGTGTAATCATTTCTAGAATATAAGCAGAGGGTATTATTTACAAAAACTTCGTTTAAATTAATTTTTTCTGTCAATAATTTGTTTGTCCCCAAAAAATCTGTCATTTTCCTGGCTACTTTTATTTAGTGGTTTATAACCAAAGTAGATAGAGCCAGCAATCAATATCTTATGTTAATAGATTGATTAGATACCCTCCTACATGTACATGCCTTGTTGCATGAATAAAGAACCAATTTTCTGGTTTAAAATCTATCTCAAAAAATTTTTCAAGGTGAGTAGGTTTTTGGGTTGTCACTTTCCTGGCTTCTTGAAATCATTAATAACATAAAAACTACATAGATTTATCTGAGTTATTTTAAGAAATCTTGATGTTTTCTGCGGAATATAAACGGCTCAGGCCAAAATATTAAATTAAAGTAAAGTTATATGTTATAAAATGGCGAATTTGTCATTATCCTGGCTGTCATTTTCCTGACTTATGAATGCCAGGACAATGAAGTGTTACCAGAATTTTTTTAAACTGCTAATACTGTAAGGAGGGAAGGCAAATATTAACATAATACCAAGTTTATGTATGATTGTAGTATGTTTGGAGGTTATCAAAGTTATTTATTTATTTAATGATTGATTATTATACACAATTTTATTCTGTACATATCAGCAACAAAAATTTTTTTGATTCTTCCTACAGCGGATAAAAAGAATCAATTTAAGCAATTTATGGTCCATCTAACATAAAGGCTTAAGTTGAGTTACTTACTATTAACTTAAAATGACTGTTTTTTAAACTTCTAAGCTAATATGTCATTTTCCTGGCATTCAAGATTTGGTGAGTTTCTACTTTATTTTTTTCTCGAGCAAGTGTCAATAAACTACACTGCTGTCTGTAAGATAAGTGTAACTAAAGAAGTATACAAAAAAAATTTTAGATTATTTTAAAGACTTTAAATTTGAAGAAATTTTTTGGTCCGAATTGTCATGTTTAAAAAAAATCACCCATTTATTTAGTATCAAGAGCATAGGTCAAAATATTACTCTTGTGTTTGCAATCAGATATCAAAGCTTTAATTTGGCTGCTTTGTCATAGATATGTTAGAACAGAAATTGTACAAAACGAATTATTGTTGGATGTAAAATGTTGCGACGTGTTCATTGTTAAGCTAAAATAACAAAATACGTGAGATTTTTTTTCTACACTATTAACAGATTTAATTAACTAATCGCATTATTGCGACATCTAATGGGATACATTTTTAGTTTTATTTTCGACAAAGATTTTAAAAACACATACACATACGACTTTTTGACGTGTTTTAGAGCTCAAATTACCATTTTTATACATTTTTGAATGGTTAAAAAAAATTCTGCTAAACACCCTGGTCAATCCCCTGAAATTCTATTGTGTTAATACTTGGTTGTAAGCAAGATTTTACTTTCCATTTGTTTTATTTAAGACATATCTTTTCATTTTAGATATAACTTTTTTTTTAAAAAAATTTAAGGATATTTAAGATTCTTCCTTTAAAAATAGTCAAATTTTATAAATAAAATTGCGTTTAAAACGTTATTAAAATATGTCTAAACTATATAGTAGTAACTTTATAAGTACAATGCGCAAACGGACCACCTTGAATAACTTTTGATCTAATGATCGGATCTTCACATTCTGCATTGTATTTTTCTATAGATTACAAAATTATACTAATTATTTCTCAGTTATTTTACAGTAAGTGTAGAACAAAGGAGAATTTTCGAGGCGGTTGAAAAGCCATAACTAAACACTCGAAATAGGAAAAAATAGAATTTGAATTTTACTTGCCACAAAATTGTCGACAGCAGACAAAATTTTCGATAATAATGGCAGATTTTTAACAAATTAGGCCAATTAGGGTATGTTACATTTTCAACCGTCATTATAAATACTTTTGAACTTTTACTTTTAAATTTCATTCACAATATCATGGTCAAAGCAGCTCATACCTGAAGAAATTTAGGAAATTTTAAAGTTAAGATTTGAAATTAAGTCTATTTTTGAAGAGTAAGAATTACAAATCACCATTACGCAGCTAAAATCACGGAAAGACAACTTTGAGAAATTCAAAAATCAGCAAAACACCAAAATTGTTAAACAAATCATTAAAAATGAAATGAGTCATATTGATTCAAGCCTTCTCATTTCGTAGATGGCTTCATGACACCAAAACGTGCTAAATGGGTCGAATTCCGTTGTCTTAAACTACATAATAAACAAGCAAGATTAAATCGGGCAAATATAAATGTATTAATGTGTTGTTCAGCTACGAAGAAAATTGGGAATTTATGTTGTTCTAGACAGCATAAGTTATTATCAGTATGCGAAGCGATGTATTTAGAAGTCAACATATGGTGGTGGGGTTCTTTTGCCATCTATGGATAAACCAGTTTCGAATTTTTGAGTGGTTCTGAAACCTCAGTGGACTATCAATGTTCACCGACAACTAACTTTTAGAGTTATATTAGATGAACCGAAATAGATTTTTCAACAAAATAATACCAACAAATCTATTTTGACACAATAATCGTTTAGAGCTAAAAATATAGCAGCTTTGTACTGCATCTCATATAGTCCTGACANTCCCAAAAATTTTTTTATTTTTTTTTTGGCCGCCTAACTGGCGTTTATTTGTAGAATTGCTCATATACCCATAGAAAATGCTTATAGATATTGTTTTACAAGCTTTATGTAGAAAGGGAAGGCGGTATTAAGCAGTACTGAAACCAAAAGAAGGCATTAAAGCAGCATGGCTTTCAGAAAGCAAAGTACTTCCAATTGAAAAGTGTGTTTTTCAGTTAGAGATGTACTGGGTACCCGGTCAGTACCGTCTTTGCGCATGGCCACACCCGGGTATTTCCCCAACATTCTAGGAGGTATTGATTTCCCCCTGAGTGCCCGAGGGCCCCAGGTACTCAGGGGGCCTTGAGAATCTTACTTTTTATAAATTGTATTAAAAAAACTAAGACCAATCAAAGTTACCTTATATATTTTTTTAAATAAGTATATTATTTTGAATAAAGTGTGTATCATGTTGTTCTTTCTACTAATAGTGATTGATTATCTTGCAAACAACAGTGATTTGAATAATTTATCACCAGGGAAACTAAAAAAGGTAACCGAAGTTTATTTTTCTACGTTCCAATGAAATTTTTATGTGAATTCAGTTTTTTGGGATATACTAAAAACAAATTTAAATACATTTAAATCAAAATGTATTTAAATTTGTTCAAAATATTGCATATGTTAAAAATGCTTTATTTTATGTATGTGAAATTTTTTAGTTCGATTTTAAGCAGTATGACATGTTATAAGGGCCCAAAACATTTCGTTGCTGGGGGGGGGGGGGGGCNTGGGGGGGGGGGGAGTGCATGCTATTAAGACGACCCTGTACCCGGCAATTATCCGGTGCCCTGCCCAGGATCCATCAGTAGAAATGTATTACCCGATATCGCGTACCCGGCCAATTTTATCTGTTATCCAGTGACGGATAACATTTATGTTCCACTCAACCCTATTTAGAATTTGAATTCATATTTCAGCCTAAAAACTATTCATAATAATAATTGCAATTTTGAAAATTCATGTATTCCATTAGTTTTCTAATAATCAAGTTGAAATAATTGGTACGGCATATTTTACTCTTTAGTAGAATTTTAGTTTAAGGAAACCTTGGAAGAGTGGACACTTTTGGGATAGATAAAATATATTCACTAAAAATAAATGTTCATTTTGAAGTAGGAATTGATAAATGACAGGGAATTTTATTGATATTTATTTAAAGTTTAAGTTAAAAAATCATCATAAATAAAATTCATAGATAATCGAAGAAAAATATGATATATTGCTCTCATACTCAATTGTATTATTTTACTGTCATACTCAAATTGTTTTCAATTTGTTGTTAATGCAATTATTTGGGATTGTCGGCTAAGTATTTCAAAGAAACATAATAGCATTTGCAAACAGAACTTAAAATATTTTCTTACAAATGTCACATTAATTATTCTAATGTTATTTCGAATTTGAACATCAAAAAAGATTTATTTTCTAGTAAATAAATGAATATGTTAAATGATTCGTACCTTTATACTTAACTAATTTAACTGTAGCGCACCTTTACGATTGTTTAAGGTTTTGTCAACGAACTAACTGAGATGTTTATTATCGAAAGTAAATTTAAACAAAAAATCCTTCCAAACAATTTAAAAATAATAAGTGTAGTTTGGCTTATTGAGCTTTACGAAATTTGGGTAGACAACCTTTTCACTCCACACGCTCTAGTGCAGTTGATCATGTGATCTGTTGTCATAGTAACAGTAGTCACACTTCTCCGCATGTCGCCACATTTGGCTCAGAATCGGTACTTCTTTTCTTATATCTATTTTAATAACATTTCCTAAACAACTTTTTTCTAAAAGATTCAACAGTCCGTGCATCTAATTAGTCTTAAAAAATGCAAGAAAATTTATAATAAAGAAGAGTATAATGCGTAAAAAACAGAAGAAAAAAAAAAGAACGTTCCGATTAATTTATAATATAATGCTCAGATTTTTACGTGCGAGACTCAATCTTAATGATTTTTGATCCAAACCATAAATGTTCTAACTTATTTGTGCAAATGATGCTTTATTTACGAAATCAGACTCATAAACGCACTTTCTCCGAATAAACACAACTTTTCGTTTTAATACGTTAAAGTATTTAGATTTTTGACTTTCAAAATATGGGGTATAGGCAAATTTATCCGATTGAAATATTTGTAGTTTTAAATGACAAAACTAGAAATTTGAAGGAAATCGGTTGATTAGTTCATGAGTAGCAAAACTTAAAATGTGTAACTTCTTTGTGATGGCGAAACATACAAAAAGGGAAATTAATATTAAGGGGTCCAAGTTTTTGGCTGATCTCTTGTCTAAAGTATTTGTACATATTCTCCAAATCGCGGCTTCTCTCCCCCCCCCCTATGTTTTAAGTGTCAAGAATCCAAATTCATCTCAAAAAAGGTATGATTATTCAATAAAAATACGTTTTTGTGACTGATTTCGAATTTTAAAAAATCGTCTAAACAAATTAATTTGCATACTTAAGTTTAGGCTCTCAAACCAGAAAGATTGAGTCCGAGTTCATGATAATACGATAATTAGATTAAAAGCTTTTCTGGGTGCTTTTTTTTTTCTTTTAATATTTTGTTTCACAAATTAGTTTTTTTTTCTTTTGTTAAAAACACTCATCTTTCAAAATATGTAAATTTAATAGTAAGATTATTTAAATTGCTAATGTAAGGATGGATAATTTGAGAAATTATCTTGCCATATTTTTTTGTTATCCTGATCTCATCCGAAACATTTCACATTAAAAAGTGTGCGTCAGTTTACTTGAAAATACTTGTATGTGTAAGGAAATGTTTGTAGAAAATTACAAAAGAAAATAAAAACTTGTCTAGTACGAAAGATACGCAGTTCGGAGTATGTATATCATAAGGGTGAGTAATTTGCAAATTTTTTATAATTGCTTAAACTGTGGTATTAATTTAAAACTTGTTTCATTATTACACGGCATGTGTTAATTTGTTTGAAAAAGTTCATTTATGTCAAGAAATAGTTTTAGAAAATTTTGAATAAAACTTGTCGAATGAAAAGCACGTTAATTTTATAGCATGAGAATCGCTAACATACGGGTAGACGATTCGCGATTTTTTTTAGAATTATATAAATAGCGGAATACATTAAAGCTTCTTTCACATTAAAAAAAGAGCATAATTTTTATTAATAAAATACCCATGTATGTTAATAAGTACACATATTTTTTTAAAAAAAAACTTGTTTATCAAAAATTTAGATCATGTATAAAAAAAATTAAAAGTTTTTTTAAATTTTTTGTAATGTTTCGAAATCAACTCGTTAAACATTGATAAGTCAGTTTGTTTGATAACATGTCCGTAGAAACCATCGAAAAAAAAGTATGTTTAATCAGAGAAAATACGTTTTTGTGTCTGATTTCGTAATATTAATTAGCACATTAGAAATCAATTTGTTTGATAACATGTCCGTAGAAACCATCGAAAAAAAAGTATGTTTATTCAGAGAAAATACGTTTTTGTGTCTGATTTCGTAATATTAATTATCATATTAGAAATCACCCCTTCCAGATATTAAGATCGAGTCCTAGAACGTGAAGATCAAATTAGATCAGATTTTTTTTTGTGGAGATTTTGATAAAAGAATTTAATCCAAAATAATAAAATAAACACATTTATGTCTGTAATGCTGAAAACTCACGAGAGTTGATGTTATAAAACAACTTTTAGGTAAAAGAAATTTCGCAAAAAAATAAATAAAGAAAAAGAAAAAACGCTTGTCTTATTGTTTTACATAAAGAACATATCCTGAAAATTTTAACAAAATCAAAAATGTCAAAGATCTAACGTTGCCTGATTTGCCAGAATTTCTTTTTTTTAAAAATGGCTCTTAAGGTTGTTGTGATGCACGTAATGTAAAGTGACCACATTTTTATTGAGACAAAGCGGGACAAATGGGAGGAAATGAGAATTACAATTTAGTCAAACTTTCAACACGCACAATATATATATAAAAATACGAATAAATGTTTGCAAAAATATTTTCAACATCAACTGGAAGTAAGTCAGATGCTGTTTGAATAGTATAGGTATAGAATGTGCGCTGCACAACCTACTCCAATATTTTTTTGCTTCAAATGTTCGTTAAGTTTCGTAAAAACGTTATTGATGCCTCTTCTAGCTTTTCCACCAAAATTTACGTTAGTGTTATCCGCACAATGGGCAATAATTTTATTGCTTAAGTTATTCTTTTATAAAATAGTACTTATTCAATCGAAAATTATTTGTGAAGTTTCATCAGGCAATGAAACAAAATCTAATATTCTAATTTTAATTCCTGTTTCTGGATCAAAAACTCTAACACCTGTGGGAAATAATTTTAAATCTTTGTGGTTGGAATGAATATAAATGCGCATATATGGATATAAATGCGCATTTTTCTAATTCTTTCTGCAATTGTGAAAACGAATATGGTGAAAAAACATTACAAATAATTGCTTCGGTTTTTGTCCTTGCACATGCATATTTTTTGTCGTATAATGTTTTGATCACTTGCGACGTACAATCCATTGATCTGAAACTTTGATTGTGGTTTATGGTGCGGAAAGCAAATAGCCCTTCCGCTAATGCTAGCTGTTTTTCCGTGTTGCTAAAGCTAGCACTGCGAAAAAACTGTTCCATTTTATATGAGGAAGCGACATTATTAAAAAAATCTTTTGTGCCTCTTTGTCGCTAGATGCTTAGTAATATCGTTTTTTCCACCATGTGAGACCCAAAGTTCAGCATTGTGTTTATCAGACAGTACCATATAGTCTATTTTGGCACTTAATAAATGGAATTTTTTGGCACTAATAAATGGAAATTCTCTGCTTAGCTCTTCATTAAATTTGAATCCTCTTTTTTTACTCATCTTTTATTTTGTGGGTAAATACTAGAAATAAATAAAGAAATTATTACAAAGGCTAAAAAAGAGTATTAAATTTTACCTTATTGACCGTTACTTTGTGGCGACTATTGCTCAACCTTTGTCAATCAAATAATGAGTCAAACCGAACGTCAAATTGAAAACAACAAACCGCACTGTCTAACGGCAGTCCGCACTTATCTGAATTAAGCCGAGACGTAAAGACAATGATCGCACACCACCGAGTAAATCTAACTTGGTACATTGCCTAATTTAGTTTACTCTGCACGCATTTTATGTGTTTTTTATGTATTTTTTATTTCTTTATATTCACCATAATACTTAATAAATAATAGGAATATATTTTTACAGTACATTTAAAATAAGAAATGCAGATATTTTCTAAAATGCGGGACATTTTTAAAAATCGGCGGGACGCGGGACAGTCCACCAAAAAGCGGGACTGTCCCGCCAAAATCGGGACGTGTGGTCACTTTAACGTAATGCCACTGCATATGTAAGCTTTTTTACGGTCTTATACAAGGAATTAAACTTCTTAAGCAAAAACTGAAATATCAAAAACAAAATTTTTTGAAATTAGTTTAGCTATTAAAATAAAATTTTATTTGATGAGCATCTTCAGATTGGATGAAAAAAATATCGCTATGGAATTAAATAACCGACAGATGACGAATGTGCTGGAATCGAATCCATTATACGATAATTCTCGCAATCGCTTAGCGGAATCACTTGCCGCGATGAAAATAGAGTTACTTTCATGACGGAATTTAAAAAGAAAAAAATCATAAATAAGTTTATTGTGAATCAATTTCAGAATTGCAGGTAAAAATATAAAATGTATTTATTGCTCCATACAGGTAAATACCAAACTACATCACTTCAAAGCATTGAATGCAAACGATTTATTATTTACTCATATACCGCGACTTTGGATAAAAACAATTGAACTTTCGGTTCTTTCCCGCGCCTCTTTGTCGTTAGGAGCAAAAACTCCGAGTCATCGTTTCTCAGCAGCGGATAAGTTGTGAAATTTGATTATTTTAGGATTAACTTAATTTTGTATTAAGTATGTCATGCTAGTCATAAATTTTATAAGCCCTAACATAGTTAGCGAAACCTATTAATGTTTCTTCCTATTTTAAAACATTTCACTCAACTAAATCCTTAAAATTTTTGTTGATCTGCGTAATACTCTATGGAAAATAATTAGTAGACGAATGGATATCTGGATATATTGACTTGTCTATTAATAGAACACTGGCTTGTCGGATGAAAATATACAACTAATGATACCTTGTTTATTATTATTTAAATACATACCAAATTATTTGAGATACCGAAATTACAATCAGATACCAAAACTAACCATCACTTAATTTTCAAAGAAATCTATGCTTTGTCTTTCTTAAAAGCTTTATTTTGTTAAATGTAAAAAAAGATAAGTAAAGAAATTAAATGTCTTAAATAATAATAATAAAAACTGCATAATATAAAAAAATCAAGTAAAATTTATACTGTTTCATGTTTTCAAATAAATATTAAAAAGGAACTAAATTAACTAAAATTTTTAAATTTGTTTAACAATAAAATAATATCTTGCAATTTTATTATTTCTCAAAAGAAATTTTAAGATTATACTTAAAAAACTGAAGACACAATTTATAAAAAACATGTTATATTATCCTAGTATAATCCATAATTTTAATAAAATATAAGATAATTAAATAAATTGTGTAATTAAATATAAATAAATTGTTCGATTGTACATAGAAATTACAAAAATCAAATGATTTTAAATAATTTAAGAAAAAAGAATTCTAAATCAAATGTTGAATTAGGAAAACAAAACTGCTAGAGTAATAATTATTTTTACAATCCAGAAATCACACTTTTTTTAAATGGAATCTAAAATAAATTAAACACTTAAAATTTAAAAAAAAAAGAGTTTTTTTCATATAGAAAGATAATCACGAAATCAAAACTTATAAACTATAGATAATCATCAATAATAAAAAACTGTAAACTTGGGAAAAAATAAATAGTTTAAAAATATTCTTAACCTCTAATAACCTGCACCCCTTGTTCAATAATTATATTCTAATGTGTGATAATTTAATGTTACTTTATAAAATAATAATAAAATAAAAAAACACTTATAGATTTAAGCCTTAAACTTTGAATAAATTTGTTACATTGAATAAGATTTACTATACATTTAAATGAACATCGAAGACATACAGTTGAGATGCCAAATTCTTGTTTTGCATTTTACTTTGGTCCTAATGAACGACCAAGCATTATAACAGGGTACGTAGCGTTTTTAGAAAGTGCTTAAAGGTGATTATTTTCGATTTTTAAAAGCCCTTAAAGGTGCTTCTTCCATTGTAAGTCCTTAAAAAGTGCTTTAATTTTTCCTTTTCTAAAATTGTTTTATTTTCTTAATAATTGTTTTATTTTCTTAATTGTTAAATAGAACAGTGGAACGTTTGGTGTAAACAAGGTTCGAACCATAACCGGTTTATCCGGATTTGGTTTGAACTATAACCCGTTTATCCGATTTTGGTTTAATCCATAATCGATATATCCCGTTATAGTTTCAACCATTTTCGATATATCCGGATTTGACTTGAACCATAGCCGGTTTATCCAGTTTCGGTTCGACCCGGGACCAGTTTATAAGGTTATGGTTCTAACCACAACCGGTTTTGGTATGAATCATAATGGATTTATACTGTTATAGTTTCAACCATATTCGATATATCCGGATTTGGTTTGAACCATGACCGGTTTATCCGGCTTTGGTTGGAACCATAATCGATATATCCCCTTATAGTTTCAACCATATTCGAATGGATGGTTTTAGTTTTAGGTACTTCGTGATTCATTTTTATAATTCTGTGGAGAATTCAAACTAGCAGAAGTGAATCGATAATTTTAGTAGCGCTCTTAATACAAATCGGATGCTTGCAATTCTATAACATAAATTGATAGGGTTAAAATCTGCTTAACAATAAAGTAATTTAAAATTTCTACCCTTTATTCATAGTGTTATGAATGTTGTTGTTGTAGTTCATTTACGTCGCACTAGAGCTGCTCATTGAGCTATTGGCGACGGTCTGGGAGACATCCCTGAGAATGATCCGAAGATCTGCCATCACAATTTTGATCCTCTGCAAAGGGGATGGCACCCCCGCTTCGGTAGACCAACGACCTGCATTCGAAGTCGAGCACTTTACGATAGAACAGTTTAACGAGGACCAATACCGCACACCCTCGGTCCCTGCGCAGACTGATCCAAGTGGTCACCCACCCGCACACTGACCGTAGCCAGTGTTGCTTGACTTCGGTGATCTGCTGCTGGGAACCGTGTCTTAACGAACATATAATTTAGGCTTGGTTATGCTTAACAGATAATTTAAACCTAGCTAAGCCTAACATGGTTGCGTAATAGATAATTTAGGTCCAGCTAAGCCTAACATTCCTCTAATGTAAAACTATACCTGAACTGGAGGTGTAACATACCACTAAGGTATAGCTCATACTAACGTGGAGGTGTAATGCATAATTAAAGCCTGGCTGAGCCTAACGTATGGTTTTGACTACCGTTGCGGTACTACTAAGAACTCGGTTATGTAACATATTTTTGGGCTCAATATGGCGGGGTAATTTACTCTAAGGCATAGATTAGCCTAATCTGACAGTTTGACACGTTTGTCAGGTCTAACTAAAGTTACTCAGGCAGGAAGAACTACTCCTGCATGCACAAATCACATTGACGTACGATCGCTTACAGTAAGGATATTTCGTAAGTCTGCAGCTGTACAATTTGAACGAATCTACAAACCCTGTAGTTGTTGTTGTAATTCGTTTACGTCACACTAGAGCTGCACAATGGGCTATTGGCGATGGTCTGGGAAACATCCCTGAGGATGATCCGAAGACATGCCATCACAATTTTGATCCTCTGCAGAGGGGATGGCACCCCCGCTTCAGTAGCCCGACGACCTGCACGCGAAGTCGAGCACTTTAAGATAGAACAGTTTATCGAGGACCAACACAGACCCAGTAAGTGATCGGTCATCAAACTTACAAACTCATATTCCAGGCCCATTTTTACTGAATGCGCTTCACACACTTCCGATCTTCGTTGTGGAGAACGAGAACCTCATCTGTGAAAAAAAAATTTCCAACGAAAAACTCACCAATCAGGTTCTTTAATTTTCTCGGTGGCGATTGGAAGTGAGTGAATGGCATGCGTGAGAACGGCCTTTAAAATTGCAGATTCCGTATAGATGGTGTTTTCTACATTACTGGGGCGCACTGAAAGCTCTTTACTGCTTATACTTCTAAGTTACTATTTCTGGCGTATTTCGAAGCCATTTGGCTTACAACGTGATCATTGTGCTTTGAACCTAACTTGAGTAGTATTTCTTGTATACGTGTATTACCTGATATATTTCTTGTTACCCGATTTATTATTTGTGTATAAAAAAAGAATCGTTATAAGTATCTTCATGTCAAGACCTGTCATTTCAAGACATAAGAATCGTTATGAAACTCTAATTACCTTGTCAATAGATAATTTTGTTTTTTAATAAAGAAATAAGTTTATTTCTGAGCTCAAATCTGCTTTATTTTATTAAGACATTAATATTAAGTAATTCTGGTGAGTTTCAAGTGAAAATTTGTTTTAGTAATTTATAGATGTATTGTTAAAAAAGGTGACGTGGGTGGTAGATTTAGACAACGCTAGCTTTTTTGGCAGTCACATCACATAAATCACAGGGAAAATTAATGCTGTAATAACATATTACCAAAATTTACCTTTTATGCCCACCAGGTGGCCGAGTGGTTAGCATGCCTGACTGCGGAGCCGATGGTTGCTGGTTCGAATCTCACTCAGGGATGTTTCTTTCTCTCTCTATGTCGTTCTGTGTGATTGCGACCAGCTCTATAAACGGGTTTGTGTGACGTGGGTGACGCTGCTCCACCGCCGTGGATAGGCCATAATTGCTCACTGAGTAACCAGAAGTGAGTAGCAGTTCTGAGGCCAATGGGAAATAGACCCAAGTATTCGCCATTAACCAAAAAAAAATCACCTTTTTTAAATAAATAAAATTAGATTTTTCATGTCAAAATCAAAGAATCTCCTTACGGAACTCCCTATCTCTCTATTTTTTACTAGGAAAATCAAAAATATATAATTGACTATGCAGTGTATTATTGGGAGCAAACGCAAATTTGAATTAAGTTATTTAAAGATCAATTTGATCTACAATTTTATTAAGAGGAGTTCATCATATTTATATTGTATTGGTAAAAGTTCATTCAAATAATTCTTTTCTCCTTATTGAATGTTCCATTTCTATTTTATAATTAAATAAGAATTATTCTTATAAATTTGCTCTGTTATTCCTTTCAAAATATGTGTTAAATTGTTTTAAAAACAAATGGTCCATTTCCGTTATTATGATATTAACAAAAATCATTAAGTTATCTTAGCATATTTATGTACACCGATCACATTTTCAAAAGAATATTCTACAATAAAAAAAAATCTAACGGTTAAAATTTTTTTAATATATCTTCTCATAGAGTTTATGGTACAAATGTAAGAACGAACTTATTTTTCTTGTATAACTTTTTTTAAAATAATTAATGAGTTTTCTTTTTTCAATCTTAAACATGTATTGAATACTTGACTGTCAGTAACAAAACTGAGTCAAGCTTAAAATATTTTTGGATTAAGAGCTTAGCTTTTTAATTGAAGTAAAAAAATTTTTACATCGATTATGCTTCATTAATTAGTAAGTTATTGTTTAAGAACTTTTTAATTTTCATAATTTATGAATCAGTTACGTTATATATCTTTCAAAACCCTGAATCTTCATTGTTGTGAATCAAAAAATACTAAGTTTTATACAGTGATACATAAAACCTAGATATTGTTACAGTGCCGTCGAATACGAAAGATAAAAATATAATAATAATAATTGGAAGGGTGAAAAAATACCGGCTTACAAAATAACATACGACTAAAAAAATCATTTTATTGAAGAGAAAGACGAAGTTCAATGTTTCTCTTCTAAAAAGAAAGAACCTCTCCCTTTTACTCTTTCATACAAGAATGAAGTCAAGAATCACGCCTGCTCTAGAATAAATTACTAAACAGGACAGCTGGTCTTGAACAGCTTCGATTGGAGAATGAATCACATGAAGGATTGCTGGTTTCCGAATGTAATGCATCACGAGCAGTCTACTTATATAATTAGTTTATGTTTCAAACATTTGTTTTACATTGCGCTCAGTTGTTTGTAGAAAACTCAACAAAATATCCTCTTAATTTTGAATATCACTGAACTACACTTTTTTCAAAATATTTTTTAGAGTGATAGCTAACTAAAAAAAGAAGCTTTCTGAATTTTTTGTAATTTTGCCAACATTTTAAAAGCCTTACCAGGAGATTTCTGGAACAGAGTGGCGTTTCACATGAACTTTTCAATCATTTACTTGTAGTAGTGTGGAAAATAACTTAACAAAGCACAGAATCTTACACTAAAACATAAACTTAGCACTAGAAGACATTTTTCCAAAGACGTAAAAAGTTAGCAGCCCTGTAGTAGAGCCTCGATCGATCATTTTTCATGGGACCATCCATTACAAACAATAGTTACGGGAAAAGGACAAAAGCGGATCCACATAAATTAAAGACTTGGAGAGGCATAAAAAGTAATATTTAAGTAATGGACTTAAAATTTTAATTTTCATAAGTGAAAAAAATTTTAATTGAAAAATTATATAATTATTGCAAAAATATTTACGGAGCAAAAGAAAGAGAATTAAAAACACAGTTTATTCAAAATATTTGAAAGTTTCGTTTGAGCACATTCTTTTCTTTTCAAAGCAACTTTTCAACAAAGAAATATAAGTAAAACATGGCAGGGGTGTGTTCAGTACGTACCATTCCTTCCAGTCTTCTTCACATCCAGTGAAATAGGCATTAGTGACTTTTAGCAACCCTATGCTGAAATCTGCCCTTTCTCAGATAAATGAACTCTCTGCCGACTCTACTTATATACTAACTCAGTCACACAAAAACTGTCTTCTGTAAATATTTTCTTACTTCATATTTTGTGTTACAATGTTTAAATAAATGTTAGAAGGATAAAATAATTTTCTATTAAAAGTAATACATAGTAATAAAAATTTATAATCTTTATTGCCTTTAAAATCTTATCAATAAAAGCTGCAGAGAAATATCAACAAAAGCTGCAGAGAAATATCAATAAATGCTGCAATAAAAGTCTAGTATCAAAAATAGAAAGAGATCACAGATAATGTTCTTGTGGTGAGATATATGAAAATGCTTGAAATTAAGAAAGAAAATGACAGAGCTTGAAAAATATTTAAACCTTAATAATAAAATAGAGTAACATTTTACAAAAATACTTTGACGTCAAAAATATTACATCCAGCATTTGAAATAGTGGTTTTAAGAACTATTTGTGCACTAGTAGCAAAACAAGTTTTTTTCAAATCATCGCAAGCTGAAACATTAATATTGAGTTTGACTTCGGACATGCAAGATTTTTGCTTTGACAAGCATTTTAATATCAATGATGGCTGAATATCTTCTTGGAATAGTCCTCCTAAACAAACAACTTTCCAGTCACATTCTCCTAAAATCAAATATATACATCAATAAAATATATAAGCAAAATATTTATAAATAAATAAACATATAATTTTGAACAAACTTTACAGAAAAAAAAGGTTGCAGAGGAAAAAGTTTTTATATTTTTTTTTATGAAGTAACCTTTAGAAGGTTGTATCCATGAAAATGAGACTTAAAAGAAAATAACTACATTTGATGTAAAGTAAATCATTCTTAAAAAAAAGCCCTAAGAATATTTATGAGTGTAACTCTTCAAAAACTACTCAAAATATGTAACATTTTTACTTAAGTAATTTAAGCAAAATTGTGGCAGTAACTTGTGCATTTAGTATATGAATACTTTATATCATAGTAATAAAGATACAGTAAAACATGATGAATCTGAACAAGCTTGAATATACAGTACAAAATTTTTGCCAGACAGGTTGTATCTATGAATCATTTGTGTTAGAACTTAGGGTCCTATTTCCTTTTATTAGAAAGAAAATTTTAGAATGGAAATTTATAAAAAACAGTTTTTATTGTGTTTCAATTTTCTTCATAGATGGATGTAAATTTTAACATTGAAAAGAACACTTAAAATAAGTAATAATGAAAACACACATTGTTACATTCGAGTAAAGCTTTTAATGTCAGTTTCCAGAAATATTGCTACATGCTATTAAGAGATAATTTTTAAAAAGAAAAAAATTAGATTTGCAATAGATTAAATTGTTTATTACTATCTCTGAAATATGTTACATTGAAAATAAGTATCTCTAAGCTTTAAACATTTTATAAATTATTCAAAAACCAATCAAAATCACATGAAAAGAGCAATTTTTTTGCATCAATACCACTAAATTTTCTGCCTTAAACATTTATATTTTTGTGTTGCCTTGAATGAAAAATTAGTACAATTAGAACAAAGAAAAAAACTACAAAATATGTATAAATTTAAAAGTATATACGCAATTCTTGAAGACAAAAGAAATTCTTAGAAGTCTGTAACCACTTTTAGGTTTTACATAAATTTTCAGAATTCCACTAGCAGACAAGTCTCTGCAAGTTCCAACAGCACATAAGGGTTTCTCAGTTGAAAACTCTAGTGTACTAGTGGAACTCTCAGAGCTCTATGTTCTCTTACTTATTCTCTTATATTTTTTACAGAACAAATTCTACAGTTTACTGGTAAAAACATGAAGAATTTCCCCCCCCCCTAATAATTTTTTTACTAAATTTATATTAGGTTTAAAAATATCACTAATGCAACAAAAATACAATCTGACTGAATCCCTGAACAAATTTAGTTTTTGACAAACACTCTCCCCTTCAGCTTAATATATATTTATTTAGAAGCATGGGTTTAGATCATATGAGATAAAAAAATGCAATATGGGGAAGATAAATGAAAATGGTTAAAATGCTTGGTTTGAAGTTTTAGTAAAATTGCCTTATCCCAAGCAACTGTAAAAGCTATTGTCATAGAGGTGGCATTAAACTTTTCTACAAACCCTAAACTGACTGAGTTCCTTAGTAATTTTCTAGTTATTAATTTGCATTTTTCACCAAACGTTTGTGAATATTAGCAATTATTACATAAGTTATCTTTTAAATATCACAATTTGTTTTGTTTGTATTGTTCATATCTTAGTTTTACTTCGTAAAACAATGTATTTGCATTACAGTCATTATTTTTATGAGCTACTAATAAGGAAAACATTAGGGACAGAAAAGGATGTAATTTAAGCCTACTGAATGAAAGGTAAAAACAAATTTTAAAACATAAAGTTGAAACTAAGAAATATTCACAATGAATAAAGATAAGAAATTTAGTTAAAATTTTAAAAAAATATAAGTATTTATTTTTTTTAAATTTTTAAGTTAGCTTAATTTAAATTGACAGATATCCATGAAAATTTTAATTTTGTACATTTGCTTAAAATAGTAAAAGTTTAAAAGAGATCTAATTATTAAGATTGGCATATACCATGCCAAATATGCATATAAAATAAGCTAAGTCAAAGCATCAATAAAGTACAATTTTATTCTTTTCAAATAAAAAAAAAACACTATTTTTTGCAGATTATTTTTATAACCACATTCGTCCTACAATTTTCTCTTAAATCTCCTCAATTCTAATTTCTGTACTCATAATGTTTGCAAAATAATATTTACTTTTTTTCTAAATTAATATCAAAAGATTGGGCAGAATTTTTAAAATTAAAAAATGGTTAGTACCAATATGAAGTTTAAGATTTTATTTTTAAATTGAGTAAATACATACATTTTTTAAAAAGTCATGAAATTAAGCTACATTTAAAAAGAAATAGAAGTCAGAAGCAACAATAAAATTTTGAGTTCAAAAATTCATTTAGCTAAACAACTAAAGTGCTAAAATCTATAAAAAAATTTTCTACATTTCACATAAAAGTTAAATGTTAATTTCATATTATAATAATATATTAAATGTTAGAAAAAAAGTTTCAAGAAGCGTACAATTAAGAATTTTTTTTTATTAATTTAAACTACAACTTTTTAATTAGTTTTAATAGCCATTTTAATTTTTAATAAAAGTGATCATTATTTGTAAAAATGGCAACTAATGGATGAATTTGCCCTCTTTTTTATATTATGTAATCTTTTCTCTAATTTTTATTTTTAAATTCTACACTTAGATTAGATTAAAAAGATCATGTAAATACAGATGAGATACATTATTAGCAAGATATGTTACTTCCAAAAAAAATTATTAATTTGGAATGCAAGTCTTAGTTGGTAAAATAAAATTACTTATGTCATGAAAAAAATAGAAATTAATTTATCTATTTAGTGTTATTTTTCTACTCCTAAGCAACTGATATTTTACTCTCTTTACTGATTTTAAGCTGGTTTTCTTCCTTTAATTTGCAGTCCACACAATAGAGTAGTATTTGAGTGCAAGACATCAATCCAGTTACTACTAAACTCAAACCCTGATCTGTCATTCCCACAGTTTTTGTTTTTATTATCTTGTTATCTTGTTTTAATGGTCGCATCACAAATGCTATTTTTATAATAATAATAATACTCCTTTAAATAATTTTTGAAACAAGTAGACTCTTGCGTCTTTCATTCAGGAATTCTAGCAAAATTTTTAAAAAAAATATTGAAGTTATTTCACTTTGAGACGAAGAACAATAACTTCTGAGACTTAATGCTAATGATGGTGAAAATGATGATTTGTTACAGTAGGCAAAAAATGCTTCAAAAAAGTTTGATGTTTATTCATTAATTGATGAAAATGTTGAAAGTTGTGGTGTTGTTGGCTCAAAAATACGTTGAAAAAGTGCATACTGATATACAGGGTAAAATGGAACCACAACCAATGCCAACATTAGCAGAAAATCTTCAAGTCTTTGAAACAATGAGGAATTTCCTGTATTCACATAAACAAAACAGAAAATGAATAGTAATCAGTCACAAATTTACACCGAGAAGAAAAGAATTTGTTCAAACCAAAATTTTGAAATATTTTACTTAAGTAAATGCGTTAATTCTGCTTTGTTGTACTTTGTAAGTATTATTGCAATGAATGCATAATTTCTGACATTAAAATTTTTTATACTTACTGTAAGTTTATAAATTTCCATAATTTCTTTATAACCTTTCATACAGTTTCAAATCATTATTTAATATTTCATATTCACGCCTATTCTAAGTTTTCACATATCAATCTTTTACATTGAGAGGTATCTTGAGGAACGACCACTCAAGGTTCTACTGCATAGACGGGTGATTGTAATAAACAGACAAATTTACCCATGAAATTAAAACTATATTTTAAGCAATCAAATAAAAGCTTAAAATTAACACCATAGCTTAGTATAAACAGTGTAATGATAAATAATTTACATTATTTATGCAAATAAATATTCAATCCAAAAATGTTTTTAGTCTATTAATTATGAAATTTGTCCAAAATTACCTATAAAAGAAACGTCCCACTGTTGTAGAGAATCTTGTGTTAAAGAAATTCCTTTTGTATTGATCAAAAACATGAAATGTATTTCCCCATTAACATTCAAATAAATTTGTATAGGCTCAATGTTTAAGTTTTGTCTTGATGTGGGATGTAACTTTATAGAAGTACTGTTCAAAGAGGCTGAACTGGGACTTTTTTGTAATGTTGTCACAATAGAACTATCAACACAATCAAGAGGTTGAGACACAGCTACCTATAAAATAATCACACTACGATTAGAACTTTATCATATTATAATAAATTGAATTGAATTCTAAGTAAATGAGGCCGAATTGCTATAAATAATAGATGCATTGTATAGTTTTGTGTTTATAACATAACATAAGTTGGCACAATGAGAGAGATACATATGGCTCATTCTAAATTAAATGGACCACTGTCGTTACTGTTGTGTCACAAATTTTAATGCATATTTTTTAATGAAAAAGTACTTGCTGAAAAAGGATTAAATTTCTTGGTCCAAAACTACAATAAAGGGGACATTATAAAAATTGACTTACTTTAAAATGGCATAATTCAAATGTGTTCATAACAATTACTACTCTTTTATTTATGAGTCAGTTGCTTAGTGTCATTAGAAAAAAAAAGAGAACTATGTACTTAAACTTTTGAAAGTTTAGAAATATAAATTTAAGTATTTAAACCATTTAATGAATATTTTTTTTTTGTGTATTTCAAGAATTTTCCACTGGTAAATCACAACTTTTACCATCTCAATTTTTTTTCACACAATGTTAAATATCATACTTTTAAACGTAAAGAAACAAGAGTTTTTTTGGCTGTAAAGTGGTTTTAAGTCAAAATACTACAATAATTTTTATAGCGGAATGTTTTTTTAAAAATCTTTATTTGTTCAAAATGCTTAATATTATGTATTTCAACAAAAAAAAAAAATAAATAAAGAGAGAGCTTTTTGTTTTTGCCCATTACAAAAATGAAAAGTGGTTTTTTGTCAAAATACAAGATTTTTTCTCATAATGTTAACTGCCATATTTTACATTATAAAAAATCGAGAGGCTGTTTTTTGTTTTGAACAGGATTGGGGAACTTTGTTATTTCATATATAAAAAAAAACTTAAATGTTTTGCCTAAAAACACTTTTTATTCTTCAATAACAAAAGACACACATTTGAATTTTTTTTTGAAGTATGCAGTAAGTAATACCACAATGCAGTAAGTTGATGAGGCAAAAATAGTAATTTCCCTACTTTTTGCAAATTTTTGAAATTTTTAAAGAAAAAAAAAATCTGAAAAAAAGTACAATAAAATTTTTAAACAACTATATAAATATTTCATCATTTTAATAGTTCAATTACGCAGTTTTAACATTGTCCCTCTAATGACACCAAATTTAAGAAAATCGGCTCACATACAAAAAAAGAAACAGATATTATTAACGCATGAGATATTATTAACAAATGACTGAAAAACCATAAAAATTCATTTTTCAGGAGTTATAGAATGTAACCTTAATCTGCATGAAAAATATTTAAAATAAAGACTAATTTCTCAGTTGTGAAAAGAAAATTATCCACATTGTGATATTAGTGTAAATACATCTAGTGTAATTACAACAGCAAAAAGCAAATTTCACAAACCATAAGAAAATATGCATTTAAATTATAATAAAAAACTATTCAACAATTAAAATTTTATTTACACATTGTGATATTAGTGTGTAATTACAGCAGCTAAAAGCAAATTTCACAAATCATAAGAAAATATGCATTTAAATTATAATAAAAAACTATTCAACAGTTAAAATTTTATTTTACAAATTTAAAACAATATTTTATACTGACCTTTGTAATCATGTTTGTTTTTAAATCAATTAATTTAAGGCAATGTTTATTAGTATCTGATACCAACAAAGAATTGTCTTTTTTAATGTAACATAAGCCACTAGGTTCAAGAAAAAAGAGTTCTGAATCTAAATTACTGGCTCCATGACTGGCTTGATGGAGATCTAAAGTTGTGCATTCTCGTGTCTTGTTATTGACTACCTTCATCTGAAAATAATGAAATTGGACAAAGTATTACAGAGAAAATTAGGAATTTTATAAATTTCTTAACATATGAGTTTACTTAAACATATAAATACATCTCTAGATATTTTGAAGAAAAATACACTTGAATCTTATTATACATGCGTTGTTTGTCCAAAATATATACAAAGTAAGAAGGTATCAATATAGCGAGTTTAAAAGGATGCCATTTTCAAAATGTGTAGGTGCAAAATAAAAAAATATTTTAGCATTTCAAAACTATGAGAAATACATACTTTAACAAAGGAAAAAAGAAAATCAAGAAAAAATTATACATAAAAGTTGAAATTTATGCATTAATTCAAAATAAAGGAACCAGACTGGTTGAATTAGAATAACCTTATTATAAATGTAAATTAGATGACCAGAAGTCATTATAACTAAATAGTGAAGTAGGTACTTTATTTAGGACACACACTAGAGCTGCACAATTGGCTATTGGTGAGTCTGGGAAACATCCTTGTGGATGATTTGAAGATATGTCACCACAATTTTGATCCTCCGTAGAGGGGATTATTCCTTCGCTATGGAAGTCTGACAACCTGCGTGTAAGTCGAGCACTTTACGGTAGAACAGTTTAACGAGGACCCATACCGCACACCCTCGGTCCCTACGCAGGCTGATCAAAGTGGTCACCTGATTACTGACTACGTAAAGATTAATTAAAAGAATTAATAGTTTAAGTATATTCACATTATTATTCTAAATAATGTAAGAATATAAGTTTGAATACCTCCTCATAAGCCCCAAAGCAAAATATCATGACAGTTAATTGTTCAGAACAGAACTCTTCATGGAGTATTCTGAATACCCATGCATCAAAAATCTCTTGAAAGTGCATAAATTACTTTAGAATTAGGATAAAACTTGCTCTAAGTCATAACAACATGTATGTACTGCATTTTCGTAATTATGTACAAACAATTCTAAAACTATTGCTTTTCAATATGCTACTCACTCATAAGCAATTAATGCTTTTTAAATTTTGAAAAAAGAAAAGGACATTTTTATTTACATTAGGGAAGAATAGTATAATTGTTCAGAGATATTCTTTACACTAAAGTGTTTGTTTAAAGCGCTCTCATTAACTGACAGATCACATTGTCTCTTTTTAAAGTTATAAGATATGTATTATACATAACTGTATGTATATATATTAATTTCAATTTAATTTATATTAGTTAAGAAAATATGATGATGTGGCAAAAGAGCCTGAGTATTTACAATGCTTGCAAAAGTCCAAAAATATTTAAAAACTATTTCCAAGATAAAATCAATCTCTCTTTCATACTTTAATCACGTAAAGTCTTATTGATGTAAAAACTTATTGCTTTGAGATTTGGTCCTCTGTCCTAAATAAAACTCTGTTATAATGGTCTTGCATTTTTATAATATAATAAAACAGTGTAACTAAAAAGTTACAGTAGTGTTTTCCTAGCAACTTTCATAGCTAATAAAACATACTTTATGGTTATATGTATCAGCAACATATATTTTTCCATCATCAGCAACACATACACACAATGGATGCTGTAGCTTCACATTCAGGCCTTTCCCATCAGTATCTCCAAATTGAAAAAGATCCTAAAGATATAATATAATTGCATAAGCTCGAATATAAAATTGAGTTCACATTGATAATCATTATATATTTTCTTATGTATTTTAAAAAAGTAAATTTTCCTTTTGTCAGTGATTCAAATGCATATTAACTTTGTTACTGCTATGCATACATAGGTTTGGACAAATAAATGGAAACACTTCTATACTAACTCATTTTTTCATATTTCTTAAAAAATACTGAGATAAATGGAAGTGTTTAAGTCGTGCAATTTCTCATATATATCATTAAAGTTTAAAGCTTTTAGAGGTTTGAGGGACTGACGAACAAGAGAGAAAGTTTTTGAACACATTATGCTAAAAAATACAATATTAAGCTTGTAATTCCTGTCAATTACATTATATTACATAATCATATGAAAAACTGCAGAAAAATTTATAAACCTAGCTTAAATATTCATGATGATATGGACATTTTAATGAAAAACTAATTTTTTTGACAAACATTTTCTTCGGCAGAAGTATTCGATAAAATTAAACAAATTTTTGAGTATAATATCATTTTGATTAATAATATTAATATATTTCAAGTAATAATAAAAATATCATTTTAAAATTTTAATAAAATTCGTAAAAAATTATGTAAGGTATGAATATCTAAAGTAATCCTTTCATACTGCATATGTGGGGAAAACATAAATTTTTTTTCATAATTTTGTTTATAATTGTAACTAAAAACTTATGAAAAAAGTCCACTTAGAATATCGTAAAAATGTAAAAAGGTTTTAGTAAATTTCAAAGTAGCTTTTGTACCTTTTAATTGAAAGCTCTAAATGATAAGGGGTGTTACATACATTTCTTTCTGTATCATAAAATAAAATTTCATAACAAATGGTAATACTCTAAAATGATGGTTAAGAGAATAAAATGCAATGGAATTAGGAAATAAAACATAATTTAATGGAGTGTTTTCGATATAATGTTAATATATTTAATAAATCTTGTTTAACAGTACAAAATTAAATTTGTGGAAATGTGGAAAACCCCTTACCATTCTAAGCATTCTTTGCAAATTAACAAAAATACTTAGAAAATTGCTAGAAACTTTTTAAACTTTCAAGATATACTCAAATTGGAATTTTTCATAAGTTATCAAATACAATTCAGAGTAAAATTAAGAAATTTTTAAAAATTTTTTTTCTTTGCTTGCTCTGTATATACTTCTATTGATTATCACATGAAGATATTACTTCTTCATGTGATAATCAATGTAACTGACATGGCTTATAAGCTCATCGCTGTATTTTTTGACAAAGGGTGTACAAAGACACACCTTTTCATTTGCAATTTCTTGCCAATCAGTCAAATCGCTAAAAGTTTTAAATTTATTGATATGGATAAGAAATTGCATGACTTAAAACACTTTTAAAATAATACTATGAGTATTTCGTGAGAAATATGAAAAAATTAGTTAGTATAGGAGTGTTTCCACTTGTGTTTAACTTTTCTATGTGTGCATTGTATGTATGTATGTATGTTTACATACATACATATATATACATATAACATAAAAAGCTTCAATTAATCTTTTTGTTATTTCGTTTCTGCAAATCTTTTTCTTAATTTAATATTCTAATCAAAACACTTTCCCACACCTTTAAATTCACATCCTGTCCTTAAATCTATTTAGGGCTCAAGCATGTATTAATTAAAAGAAAGACATTTCCCCCTTTGCTCTTAGTGGGAATCGCGTGACCTATTTAATAAACTAATATCAATTACTAAGATTTCCCTTATTCCCTAAATTGACACATGTTACGGATTTTCTTTGCAAGATTTTCCCTAACATTTATGCTGGACCACGATGATACTGTGACACATTCTCTCTCATACATCTCAAAATGATTAAATAAAATTAATTTGTTTGCTCTCTTTGAAATCCTGTGCCTGTTTGCTCTGTTCACATGACCATGACTGCAAATCCTAGATACATGTATACGAGTATATTACATGAATATAATAATGCAAGGATAAGTTTAGTAACCATCTTAAGAATATAGTAAAACTCTAATCAAGATTAATCTGAAGAGATAAGATTTGGATAATCAAATATCTAGATTGATTGGATAATTGACAAAAAAAGTTATTAAATTAGCTTATATTATAAAATTCGCTTATATTGTATTGATTAAACAACTAGAAAAAAAACAGTGATTACATATATTTATGTTTATATCATGTATGTATGTACACATGTATATATGTCTGTGTATATATATATATATAAGGATGATAATGATAATATCTGAATATTTACATTTAACTGACACATGCTATTTTTTACTTAAGATTCTGTTGCTATTCGTGACTCATCCATTTTTTTAAATGTAATCCTGATAATCAGTAATAAAGATGATTCAAATTAGAATAATTGCAGCAATTACTGAAATTATATAATACATATATATATATAGCACAATAAAAACAATAAGGATAAACTTGTACATATACAGTGAAACCTAGTGTTATGGACACTCCTGCAAAATGGACGTCTCTCAGTAGTGTCATATTTTTAATTCCCCGGGAAACTTGGATGAATAAACCATTATGTACATTCTCCGCAAAGCGGTCATTCCTGTAACCCAACGTGGATGGTCATTTTTGCCCAGAAACGTTATCTTCTATTTTTTCAAACTGAACACTACTTTTTTTAAATTTGAAAATAAAATTATTTCTGCTTTAAACTGCAAGAAAAAAAATGCAATTTTTCACCATTTTTAAAGCATGTAAATTTTTTACCTTATGCACAATTAAAAATATTGTTAAGCTATTTCACTACTAAAGAATCAATCTTTTTCCTGTCCCCTTGTCTTATCTTTGCAAAGAAAGAAGAGAAAATAATACTGCTCTTGTGAAATAATTTAGACGGCGGCATCTTTTGATCTTTTCATCTGGACAACACAGGTTATGAGACTCCTCACGTTTAAATGGCGTCTTAAATGCTCTCAATGCTTCTTCCCCACAGAAAATTTCTCTTATTTTTCGTATCAATTTGAAGACTATATTTTACATTGTTGGAGTATAAAAAAAGAGAACAGAAGTATAATCTTTGAGGTGTTCATGTAAATGAAATATTTATACATACACTTGATAGATGATCAATTGTGAATAATCAACTCCATAGGTGCCCATGACAAACTGGTATGCATTGCTTTTTTTCTGTGAATCATGGGAGGGTTCTTTTCAAGGAAGAATTAACCACCTTTCCTATTAAGTGAAAGGTAGGTGTTAGGGGATGTAAACCTAATAACTGAAACAGAGCGAGGACTAAAAGCTCCTATTCTGTATCATATGGCTAAATTGAATATCTGTGCTAATAGGAAAATTATATTCATTTATCTGTAGCTACATCTAGATTTATGTATTTATATCAAACTTCTTAATATATTCTTTTTTTATCGAATTTTTTTAAAAAAGTTTAAATAAATATCCTTGTAGATAGTTATTTTATATTATTTAATTATTTCTATAATCTTAGAAAATATTCTAAAAACAATTTACAAGGTTAAACACTTAGTTAATAGGGTACCCTTTCCGTAAACGGATAACTCTCATAAACGGACAATTTTTTTAGTCCGAAGAATATCCGCTAAGCCGCAGTTTCACTGTATATTCATATATTTACTTCAGGGTTGAAGCTTCCTCCAACAACAGTTTTCACAGCACCATTAATAACAGAGATTGATCTAATAGTTGAGCTTTCACTGTCTGCAATAAATAAATCTCCTGGGCATGCTTCATTATAAGTTATTCCAGATGGTTGAGCAAATCCAGCTTTCATTTTGTAAGAATTATTGCGACACTCTTCTTTACCACTTCCAGCAAAGGGAACACACTTTACAGGGACATATCTGCAAGAATAATATATACTTAGTATACCAAAATTATTAAAATGCATGCAATTTCATGTTTTGATGAAATACTTATTTAGAAGAAAAAAAACTGAAATAAAAGTATTAAATTTATAAATACAGTAAAATGCTGTTATCAGGTCATCAAATATAAAATCTGTGAAGAAAAAAAAAAGTTGTTTTGTAGTTTGCAGATATAAAGAACTATAGTACAGAATGACACATATTTTATTGACATTTTTTCCATGTAAGCATCAGGGTTGTTAAGGCAAGGTGTATGAAGCCTTGGCGTACGAGAGTCAATGAATTCCAGGAAGGCTAGTTTTACAGCATTTTTGCAATTAAATTTTTATACTTTCAAATCCCATAATAAAGTTGTTACAATTTAGAAAGAATTGATAGTCAGTAGGGACTGAGCTGTTGCTCAATATAGGCTATTTTTCTTTAAGTATTTACATAATTTTGCCTAGTTAGTTACAGTGTATTTCTATTGGGACCATTGAGCAAGGCTTCATAAAATGATAATGGATCACACCTGTGTGAGAGCACCAAACACTCACAATCAGCTTTTTTTGGTGAATACAGTCGAATTGATTGTTTTTCTTGATCACAACGCTAATGTCCATTTGGAGGTTCTTGATTACAACGCTAACGAAATCTTCTCTGCACTGTGATAACAGAATGACAATTGTTAAATTCTAACAACACGCAGAATGCTTTCTAATCTCATTTTCTTGGTACTCGCCATTTTCACTAATGAACTCGCGTCTGTGCCTTACATAAAGAAATTTTGAAGTTCCATCCACATTCTATGTTAATCTTATCATTAAATTATTTTTCATTAAATAGTTATTAATAGCTATAGCAATTTTGAATTACCCTGTACTTAACTTATTCAACATTTCAAATTGATAAAATCAAGGGGCACTAGTTTAAAAATAAGACACAAAATCAGAAAATAATAAAAAATAACTACTGGAAATGTTATTGTGGAAAAAATAGAAAACTTATTGTTACTAAACAAAAAATTGCTTAAATCCTCTTTATTTAAGCAGATACTTAATTAGAAATATATTTTATCAGATTTTATACAGCTACTCATCAAGGAAAT
Organism: Parasteatoda tepidariorum; assembly: GCF_043381705.1. Lineage (NCBI taxonomy): Eukaryota > Metazoa > Arthropoda > Arachnida > Araneae > Theridiidae > Parasteatoda > Parasteatoda tepidariorum. Next base: position 3,809,664 of record NC_092214.1, read on the forward strand.
TTAAATTTCTATGGTTTAAAAGGTAAAATTTTCATACTATACTAACTGTTCATCAGATGATATTAAATTATCCAGACTTAATTCCCAAATTTGATGTGATCCAGCAACAGCAATATATAAAGTATTCAAAAGTTTAGAATTAGCTCCTGAAAATGACAAAGATGAAACAACAGGAAAAAACATCTACAACAAACATTCAAATAATTAAAAAGAAAAGTTTTAATTTTTTTCACAATTACTTTAGAGTGCTATAAGATAATACATAGAATATAGTTTATAGTTCTATTGATATAACTACAAATCCAATATGCACTGACTGTTCAATGACAGTAACTAAATAAAAAAAAAACACTCAGGGACCCACATAAATAATGCTCGGGAACAACAGTTTCATTCACTTAGGTATGTATCTTGTGGTTACAAAATTAACTTGTGCCCTTATATATTTGAACCCATTTAAAAAGATGAGGAAACTCCTGAATGTCCTTTGTGGAGAACTTTTTGAGTGAATCTGGACTCATTTATGTTTAATTAACACTAAACTAACTCAATTTTTTAATCTATTTTAAGTAACTTGATATTTGAAGTTGTTTCAATTTTTTCCCTTGTCACAGACAATTGGAATGTTTCTAGAAATACTTGTTCATGTTTTGTTTTTTTTAAAATTTATTTCCTCTTTCTCAGTTCTCCCACCTTATTTACATGTGAGTTTTACAATATTTATTTTGTACAATAAAAAATTTACATTTTAAGCTCAATAAATCAATTATCTCAATCAAGTAATTTTTGATTTTGGCTCATCACAGATATCCATAATCAAAGATTTCTTATATTATATGAATAGGTTTTCAAGATATATTTCATAGGTCATATGATATTTGAATATTTTCTTTGTTCAACTTGCAAAATAATACATGAATTTTTACAAAAACTCTTAATTAATATTTTGACAGCAATTGCAAACCATTTAAATTAATTAAACCATAAATTAAGAAAAGATAATTTAAATGGTTTTCACAAGCTATCTAGAGGAAGAACCAATTTTGATTCATAAATATTTTCTCATGAACAGAATTAATTATATTTCGATAGCCAATTATTAGGAAATAAAGAAAAAATGTTTCTTTGGTATTACTTTTATTATTCAGTGGTATTTAATACAAGAATTTGTGATAGTTATATTCTAGATGAATTTATTATTTTAAATGCAAAAATATCTTTATATTTTAATTTGAAGTGAAAACATTTCAACAAAATTAGATTTAATAAAAATAATAGAAGTTTTACCGTGCAATTTAATAATTAAGATCTAAATTAACATTGAAATGTATCTGATTAAAAACATATCAGGTTTTTGTAACTGATATTTTGCTGTATCAGTTAGTAACTGATAGCGAAAAAATCAATACTTAGCTATCTCTACTATTTGTACCTATACAAAATTTGTGATACATATATAGTAAGATGAGGAATTAAGGACTTGACACCATTTTGAATAAGATTTAAATTCTTTTTGACACAAACACATCTTCAAACATTTTGTTTATTTTATGACTGTGGGGCAAAAACATTAATCACATATTTATTCAGAAACGATAACACAGTGGAGTTCATTTTAATAAATTATACATCATAAAAATCATTATTACACAAAACTAAACCAATCTTTTAAGTTCTCTTGCTTACTAAAGTTTAAAAAAAATTTGGCTTTGACTATGAACATAAATTTATAAATAACATTTTTGAAACATAAAATTTTCAAGAAAATATTTACAATTTTTGCAAGAAAATACTGATTACATAAATTAAATATTAAAGTATTTAAATTCTTTTGACTTTGTCAGTAATCAAAAGCCTTTGATTAATTCTTTTAACATTTGAACAATTTACTGTCAATATAACATATAATATTTAGGCTGACAAAAAAAAATTTTTTTTTTTAAAATTTATATATATTTACTTCTTTTTGATACATTTTCTTCTTTTCACAAATTCTGATGCATGAAATCTTGTTACAAATACAAGAATTTTCACATAACACAAGTTAATGTATGTATGAATCGCACTCAAAATTTATATAGAATTTTTCCTTGCTACTAAAAGTTTATTAAATAATTAGAGAAAAAAAATTTAATGTCTTATGCTAAAAAGAGATACGAATAAGTTAAGGTGTTTTAAAAATCCCATATTATTTATTTTCACTTCAAATTTATTTATTTTAGACATTTTCATGTAGGATTAAAAAATTTTCTAAGATTATAAAAAAATAAAGCTTGAAAAGGGTGTGCCTCTAACACCCAATCACAGTGAAAAACATATTCATAAAGAAATTGACTTTAATTACCTAACTTGGGTCCAATGCATAAATCCCAAGGAGACAAGAAGTTATATTGAGGTACAGTTTCTTCTGTGCTAAGATTAGAATCATAATTTTTAGTTCTGCCATCAAAAATAGTAATGACTGTTTTAGAAAGAAGATCTATCTAAAAGAAGTAAATAAAAATCTTACAAAAAGTAATATATAAAAAAACACGATTATAAAAAGCATCAATTTGACATAAATAATTCAGACAAATATTAGGTGGAAAAGTATAGTTTCTCTCTTATAAAATGGTGCACATTTTTGTTGAAACTACAGAAAAGCTACAGAAGCTTAGCTACAGAAAAATTTTATGAAAACAGATCAAAAGGTTAAATATACATTTTTAAACTTATTTAATGAAATGAAAATGCCCCAGTTTCAAAATCATCAGACACATGCACAGTAATGAAAGGCTTCACTCTAAAAAATTCTCTAACTTAAGGGATGAAGAAACATTCTAGGTAGGAAACATACTGCGATCACTAACAACAATTATTATTTTACTTATATTTTTACTGAGATAATGTAATAAAGGTAAAATGTACGAAGGTAATGAAAGAAATATAAATAAAATGCTACAGTCAAATTCACTTGTTCACATTTTAAAACTATATTATCAGTAAATTCCTCAAAAAATTAAATATATGAAATAATTAGAAATTCAAGATTTTGTAATAGCTATGAAACCTCTTTGAATTGTAATTGTGAGCACAAGTCAAAATTTCGGAAAATTTCTTGAGTTAAAAAAAAAACAGTTTAAATTGAAAAATTAGAAAAAAATTTAAACAAGGTTTCTTTCCTTTTCTTCAATATTTCTTAGTTTACTTAAAATATATTTAAAATTTTACACATACCTATGATGACCTGGAGAAGTAATTAAAATTTACAAATATGTCTTTCTTTTTTGAGTTTATGATTATAACAACTATTTACTGATAAAAAATGAATATTAATCATGAATATAAGCTAATAAAGTATCTCTCTGGGTCTTCCTTACAAACAAATAAAATAAACTGTGTTTTTAAGTTCAACTTTTGAAAATTTGATTTCCGGAAACTTCTGTGACCAATGATTTTTTGAAACGTCTGGACCTTCGATCTCCGGAAACTTCCGGATCACTGTTAGCGAAAATTCCGGAAATAGGGATTTTTCCGGAGCACAATCAGCCCTGTGAATTAAAAGGTTTAGGAAGTTCACAAATGAATGTAACTTGAGATTCAGGAAAGAAGCTGAGAAAAAATGACTTTTAGCTTTAGGAAAGATTACTTATATGAATTTTATTTAAATTTTGCAAAGATATAATTTTTATGATTTAAAATATGAAAACATCCAGAAAATGGCAAATGGAGTAAATAGAAAATGCAATCAGCCTGTAATATAGGGATGCACAACCTTTTTGAAGGAAGGGCCACTTGCACTGCAGGTTGAATATTAAAGGGCCGCATGCACTTGTACAAATATAATTTTTATTATAAACATTTGTGCTCTAAGCACAAAATCTTTTTAATAAACTTGGTAGCATATTTACAGAAAATAAAATTGTTTTAATTTGTTCAAAAATTAAAAAGAAAGAAAAAACACTTTTTAAATTTTTTCCCCCTCCATTTTTATCAATATATGTATATATATACACATTGGGGAAAAGAAATGTTTTTTATTATTATCAAATCATGTAATACAGAAGTTCATTCTGAAATAAATTCTAAAAAAGAAAGTAAAAAAACTGCAATGTTTACAGAATTAGAGTATAAAAAAAAGAAACATACACATACATATTTTATAAATAATACATATTTTACTGAGCAATATAAATTTAAATTAAATATTTTAATTAAAGAAAACTTATAGAGTTTAAACAAAAACAAAATAAAACCATTTTATTACAAAATGAGATTCAATATTTATTTGGTATTATACTTAAGATATTACTTCTATTTCTTTAATTAGAGGTTTATGAATTTTAAACAGGAAACCTTCAATAATACTTTTAACATATTAAGATAATCTTCATGGTTTAAGGATATCATTTAAGTTACACTAATTAATTAGTATCAATGATAGTTTAAGTCATAAAACCAGACACAAAAACAAGCTTTCTCTAAATAAACATACACAATCTTCCATCACTTGGCATAGCTGGAATTCTAATCATTCATAAGTTTGAGCTCCTTCTGTTAAAATAATTCAATACTAATCTTGACTTCTGGGAATTAATCTTTGAAAAATTCTTATAGTTAAATTAGTTATCTTTTTAGTATCCCATTCCTTTCTAATGTTTAGAAATATGATTTACTTTCTACATCTTGCACATTTGGGTTTCTCATACTACCCCCACACACCCCCGGTTTTCACCACATTTGATTTGCGTATTTCATCTTTTTCCTCTTCTTCCACAACCTTAAAACAATACTAACGATTTGCTTAAACAATTTTTTATCTCATTTTTTTATCTGTCCTTTTATTGTATGACAAAAAGTTTCCAATTTATAAAATCAAAAAATAGTATATCCTTGTCTATTTTTGTGATTACTTAACAGTAATCAATTAGTTTGTTTAACTTTACTCATTTGTAACACAAAGTACAACCAAACTATATTTGGAAATATACTTTTCTTTTGGTGGGTTTTTGAATTTTTGACCCTTAAGTTACAAACAATAGATGCAGTCTGTAAGATCTGGTTTTCATGACTTAGTTAAGAAAACTTAACAAAAGTTTGGGTCCTTTAATATTGATCGATTTTTGTATATTTCCTCACACCCTAAAACACAACTTTATAAAAACTTAAAGCAGTCCTAATTATATCGTTTACGAGAACTATTCAACAAAATTAATTCAAGTTTTAAATTTCAACAACAAAAATTACAATGCATAAGATGGTGTAAAAACTTGCATATCTTACAATTAGAAAAATTTTGATCAAGATTTAATTAAATAATGAAAAATACATAATTATTAATATTATTATTTTTTTTACATAAAACAGTCATTAAGTAAAGTTTCAAAAGTTTATATAGATGTAATTTGTCGATTTAATATTTAGATGAGTGAAATTAATTTAAGAGATTTGATGAAATATTAAACATTAATAAATAGCGTTGAAAGTCCCATCATTTTGACAACTTGTTTGCTGACTTAACTACTGAAAACATAATTCCCAGACAGCTAAAAATTTACGTTTGTCAAAACAAAAGATATGATTGTTCAGAGAAAGTACAATTTGTTACTTAAATCCATGTTAGCTTTAACTAATTAACCTTTTATGTGTGGGGTCCATCAAACACTCAGTCGAATAACATTGCATTTTAGCAAGTGAAAATCAAATCATCCAACTCACACAGATTTCAATCTAGCAAAAAAAAAAACGTATTTATTAAAATAAATATTAAAAATACAACAGCTTACTTGTCTAATACTATGATTTCCTGTGTCAGCCACAAATATAATATTAGGTTTCAGCCATGCAGTTCCATGAGGGTTGTTAAATAAAGCTTTTGAGTATGGGCCATCTTCAAAACCTGCTTTTCCATTACCAATTATATCCTGATTAAATGAAAAATGAATACAAGTTTGAAAAATTATGGCAGTCATAAAATATTAAAACACTAGTAGTAAGAAAAAACTACTAAAACTTTTTCATGAATAAGTAAAAATTCCAAATATTCTTCAATGAAACTAAAAATAGCATGATTAGCAGATCTTAAAGCAAGAATATTATTTTTAGGAGAAAACCTTCCATTTCTCAATCCACATTAGCTGTGATTCTTTAGTGTTTTGTCTGGAAGGATGAGAAAATTTACATACTAAGTTTAAGAACGCATTAATGTACATTTTTTTTACATAAAAAGAAATTTGAATGCTAGAATTATTTTTAAGTAAAGGGTAACTAAACTTATGAAGTTACGTAAGCTCTAGATAAAAACGCATTTTTGGAAAACCTTGCACACAATTTGTGCTACATATTATCGTAACATAATTTGAATTATAACTTGAAATTTATCATATAAAATAAAATATTATTAGTTTTTTTTTTCGTTAACTTGTAAAGCTAATAAAATATTTGTTAAAGAATATAACATTTTCCAAAATAACTGGTTCTTATTTGCAGTGAAAATTAAGTTCAAAAGTGAAACTGCAAATGTTCAAATTAAAATTATTCAGTAATTAAATAATCAGATCAGTAAAATAATCAGATAGTATATTTTTTTAAATTCTATAATACAACATGAATCTTTTTGTCTCAATTATAAGTTCAAAGCTCTTTGGGTAAATTTGAACTGTGAGCATTTTTGAACCTTAAGTGTTTCTTTAACAAAGAATAAAACCTGTATGAGAAAGCAACTAGGCCTTTTAAACCTTTAATTATAAATTCCCATAAATTTAATAATTAAAGGTTTAAAAGGCCAGGTTGCTTTCTCAAACAGATTGGCAGTTAAAAGATTAGACATTAACTTTTACTCAAAGTAGACAATTTTAAAATTTTTCACAATATCCTAAAAATTGTAATTCTACAGTATGATCTTGGAATGCTTTGATCCCAAATGCTCAACTTTTCCTCGTGAAAATAAGAAACTTATAAAAACAAATATTACAGCATTTCAAGTATTCTGAAACAGCTATTAAGCATTAAATAAATTTTGGTGTACCTTATATCCACAAAAATTGATCAAACAAAACATTTTACAGCTAACCCCACTATGAATGAACCATAATGAAAATGGTATATACTGAATACTTGGTTACAGTGAACTTTTTTAGTGGAATCTAATTAATGCTATTTTAAATGCTTATAGTAAACAGTTAAAAAATTGGTAATTTGTTTATATCATTTCCTTTTCAAATTTTTTTTTTTCATTTCTCCTTCAAATTTGCAGGAATTGCAATTGTGAATGATGGCATATCTTTACATTGTGACCAATCTTAGTACTCTTAAAAATTTAAATGAAGGCGAACAAGTTGTTAAGCAGCACATTTCACTTTTTACCCTCCCCTCTATGTTGAAGAAGAACAAAAACTCAGAAGTGAAATCCGCATTAAATGAACTGATTTTTTTTACTGCAAAATTGCAGACTGGAAAAATACTGAATTCTTTACTAATTGCTGATACGACAATCAGCGGACTCCACTAAAACTGAATTGCAGTCAATTAAAAATCAACTTCTTCCACAGAATATAAAAATTAATTTTTATACTTTTTAATATTTAATTTATTATCTATTTAATCAGTTAATAATTTATAAACAAATTATGCACAATTGAAATCACTATTTCTAACAATGTTATTGTCATAAGCTAAAAATGAAACTTTTCTAAGTATTTGGATATAGTGAACCACCACTTATAGTATACTTATTGCTGGGTTCACAATAGCAGGATTTGACTGTACAAGTATTACATTTATAAAAAAGTTACAACATTATACAATAAGTAATTTTTAAGTTTATTATATTAAAAAAATATTAACCATAATTTTTCCTTGCACGGTAATGACGATGAGTCGATTGTGACCTGTATCTGAGACAATTATATAATCATCACAAACTGTTAGATTGCTTGGATAACGTAATGTTTCAGACAAAACATTTTCTGTTTGAATTGCATTTGATAAAGACTCATAGTTCAAAGTAAGTTTTTGAGAATCGAAGAACTTCAATGTCTGATGAACAAGATGACTTAATTTATCAATTTGACTTTCTCCAAATATAGAAAACTGCACTACATGAGCAGGACCTAAAAATTAGGAGGAAAAACTGATTATTAGATACAGTAATCAGATGACTTGAAAATATTTGTCAACTCCATCAATAATATTTAAAGTAAAAGGTCTATGTTGAGCTATTTTAATTAGTACATCTTGAGATATTCTGCGATACTTTAATCATAATTTACCTTTCAAGCAATAATGTTACCATCTCATATTTAATTTTTAGGGCAATGATTTTACTTCTTAAAAATTAAAAATTTCAGATGATTTCCCATAAAGAAAATATAAAATGCAAAAATAGACAAAATCAGAGAAAATAATTGCAAGGATCTGATGCAAGTTCATTTTCAAGAGAAAATTTTTTCATATGAAAGAGATTTTACATATAACATGACCGTTAATGTATACAAAATTTAGGCAGCAAAAAAAAAGAAAATAATAAAAAAAATTTCCATCACTAATGTGAAAAAAAATAAAGTGTCTAAACTCAGCAATTATCTCCTGAAAAAATATTTTACATGATATATAAAAATACATTACGTATTATATATTTCAAAATATTTTACATAAGACTTTATTTTATGCAAAAGACCAAAAAATTTTAAAAGTGTGAAGCAAACGGACAATTAAAGACAAAACCATGCCACAAAATAAATAAATAAAAAAATAACATAAATGAAGTTTTTTTCTTCAATACAGTTAACAGAAAGCACAAAATTACAAAAAATTCATAGACTATTAGTCAAATCAGAACATGTATTGCACATTGTTTTGACTTTCCTAACAGCTCTTTCAAAACTTAATACTGCTAAAATTAGTGAGCGGTGAGCGTATGTGACATAAAAAGTTTAAAAATTAAGTAAAAAAAAATTATTTTAAAAATAAATAAAACTATAATCAGTTAGTCATCATTTATTATTTAGTCTGTCAGAAAAAAATAATAAATATTGCTTTAATAACACATTTTATAATACACTTAGGAAATGTAATCTTTAAACTAAACTAAGCAATAAATTTTCCTTATATTTATAAAAAAAACCATCAATAAATTATTAAGATTAAATTTGAAATCAAAAAAGATAATCAAATAAATAAGAACTTAATTTTCACATAAATATCAAAAAAAAATTTTAAAGCTGTATTCTTAGGATAAACTGATACAGCACTTGTAAAAATATTACAGAAGACCTATATAAAATACTATATAAAGATTTTCCAGAATGATATTTATTATCTAATTTGTATAACCTAACTTCCAAAAGCAAAAGGAACAGGAAAAAACTTACTTAATATAAGGACTGTTGGCCAACAATATATACCCATTTCTTTCCATAAAAAGTTTTCTGGATCATGCAATACAGGATGTGTAATATTATTTCTGAAGACAGCGTCCTTAACATTGTTTTTGTCTCTTTCATTTGGAAATTTAGGTGAATGAATTCCAACTATTACAACACTTGCATTATCAGAAAATTCATCTTCAACTGCTTTTAAATATGGTAATATATGTTCGCAATTAATGCAACAATAAGTAAAAAAGTCCAATATGACAATTTTACCACTAAGATCTTTTTCTATTGAGAGAGGCCTACTTGTGTTTACCCATTCAAAGCCTAAAAAAATATTTATCAATTAAAAACAATAATGCTACATTAAAATTGTACAGCAACAAAAGTAAAACTGTAACTTTAACAGATTAATTTAAAACTTAACTTAGGTGTTAAAGTAAAAAAATAAAAGTGAGCAATTCATTCCACATCAAATAATTTACAATTTTCAAAGAATTGAACCCAATTCCAATTAAAATTAGAAAATTTATAAAATTTTTATTATTGATTTCAAGAAAATTGTAAAAACAATGTCTTTATTCAGAGAAATATGTTTTTGAGTCTGATTTTGTAACTTAATTAATAGTTAGCACCAATTAATAAGCATATTTGAGGTCACCCTCAGGAAACATCAAAATTGATGTTTAGTTCGTGAAAATCAGATCATTAGAATGAGAGTTATTCAGGGTGATATCTCTTTTTTTGCCGACTGTACAAATAATTAATAGAGATCGCAAAAAAATTATAATAGTAAAAAAAAATGACATACAACTGAGTGGTTGTTTAGTAGAATTTATATTATTAATGTTAATAAAATTATTAATATTAATAAATTACTAATTTAATGTCGGCACTAGAATTATTTTGATATAAAATTTTATTTTCAAATTTTAGCATAAATAAGAATTTCTATACGAAATACAAATTTTTTAAAACACATTCAAATTAGAAAATATCGGACACCATTTTCTAAATTGGTACCCATTCATACAAATGGTACAATACTTTGTATACCACAATTACAGAAACAGGAACTTTCTACTGAATAAATATGAAGGTATTAATATACATAAATGCTTACTTTGATTAATGCTTGGTAATCGAAGTACTTCTGTTAATCCATTTATTTTCAATAAATGATTTTCGATCACAGTATTCCACTTTTGAAGCTCTTGATTCACATCTTTGAGAGAAGTTTCAAAATATTCAATCATTTCTTCACTCCCCTCATAAAGGTTAGTTAAGTACATTGTCAGAAAATAATCGCAATACCTTCAAAAACTTTTGTATAGTAGTAATTAATTTCTTCCAGAGGAAGTTACTGCTTCAGATTACCAAAGCTCGAAAACTTCAATCTAAAAACGAAAAATTAACATTAAATTTCTGTAAAGTTGAAAATTCAAAATCTTATATCAACTGATTATTTCACATTTAAAGAAATTTGCATAAAAACTTCCCAAAAAAAACTATTACAATAAAAAACAATCAGAAAAGTTGTTTTTTGTAATGAAAAACACCACAGTTGTAGCTATACTTAAGTTCAGTTTAAGGCCAAGGTAGCTTTAGATAAAATTTGCTCTTTTATCCATCTTAATTATCACCATTTCTTGAACCAAGATCCAGTGGAATTTAAGGAATGGGGACGTACATATTTAGTATTATCATTTATAACATAAATGAAGTTGACTCATCATAGGTAGGGCTGCAAGTTTGTCACGGGAAAAAAGACCCCAAATTCGAGGAAAACTCGGGGGAAATTTTGAAAATTACACAAATTCTAAACATAAAAAAATTTATTATATAAATGATGCAAAAGACAGAAATTGCGCAAATAATAAAAAAAGCTTAAAAATACACAACAAAAGTATTTCTTTGAATTTCAAGCAATATTAATATTTTTATTTAAATGAACAGAATTTTGATACAAAGTATTGTACATTGTCAGATTATTCTCATTTATCCTTCGTCCTTCATCACTTAATAAATTTTTATACTTAGAAAACGATCTTTCTGCATCAACGCCACTTTTGCCAATTTTGGAGCGTTCGGTCTTTAATTTCCAAAACTCGATCAATTTTCCTTCACCAGCGCGCAATTCCTTGACCGTTGCTTTGTAAGAAGTAATTGCTGTGAAAACTCAAACATTCTACATTCAAACTACTAGTTACAAGACTCTACTAACTACTAGTGCCCCCCTTCATCCAAGAAACTGATCCATATTTAAGAAATCACAAGAAGCTGCCTAGGAAAAATTAACTGGATATGTAGAAAGGCAGTAGAAATTTCATTGCCCAGTGCAATAGCATGTATAACAATTTTTCTGTCAAAGATTTGATTTATAATATTTTCCTTCTTTTGTGATTCCAATTTCTTTTGTACTCTTACTGACTTCAGGAAGGTAATTACCCTCCCTAAGTGTAGAAAGACCACCTTAGTTGACAAGATTGTGATTATCTCTTATCTCTGAACTATTTTCATGTCATTTTGCTATTGATTTACTCCCCTAAATATCTAATCAATTTTACATGTTCAATTTAAGGTTCAGGAAAATAAAAAATTCTGTTTAATAAAAATAATAAATTAAAAAAAATCAAATTTTAAGCAATTTTCGAGCAAGTCAAGACATGTTGAGAAATTTGCGGATTTTAGGAAAAAAGATAACAATTTCGCGGAAATCATTGCAGAAATTCGCTCCGCGGCAAACATGCAGCCCTAATCATAGGTTGTAGCTCCTCACTCTCTTGATTATTACATTACACTAAATATTTACATGAACACAAGTCAAACCTAAATATTACTCGGACAGTACTATGGCTAATGTGGGCAAAACAATTTACTAAAAAATAAGTGCAAAATGATTAAGAAGTTCCGAAGAAAAACAGAAAAGCAATTAATTTATTTAGAGATTAATAGAGGTATAAGTATAGAATATCTTTTCAACTATTGTAATTTTCTTGTCATTTTTGAGGCAGAATTTTTTTTGAGCTATCTGCGTCAAAACTCTCTGGCACTAATATCTTTCTGCATGATGCTTTTAATAATAATAAACATGTTACTAATTTAAAATAGCAAAAGCGCTGGGTTAACAAAAAAAAAAAAAACATACCATTTTTTAATTGAACATGTAATAATTTTTTATACTAAAGAAAATAATAAAAAAATACAATAAAAAAATATATAATAAATAAATTAATTAAAAATCATGAAATCTGCAGTAACTGCCGAAAAAAAGATCGACGACGAAATAACGAGAATCAGATTCTTCAAATGCGTGTTTCATTTCGAGATTAGTTGTTGTAATAAATAATATCATATAAAAAATTTCGGATTTAAAAACTATGGAGAATCTAATAGCAATAAGTGCCAAACATTCAATAAAATTATGGCTTTAAAAAGTAAATACTCAAATGCACAATTTCAAATTTCCGTATTGTTTGAAATATATCAGGATATTTAAAATCCATGTGAAAATCAATATCAATAAATGCTGAAAATACAATCAAAACATTACACCAATTTACAAAACTACAGCGTAAATTGAGAGCCTCAAAAAGTGATTATCTAAATGCATGATTCAAATATTACATATAAATTTCTGTAGAAAAGAAAAGTAATTTTTTTTTTACTCTTCAAGAGAAAAATCTTCCTGCAATAACTCTGTAACGTTCAATGTCGCTGCAATTCTGCCACGAGGCTGGTCATAATATCAAACTATACTAAAATAATTTTGAAATGTACAGGCCAAATACAATGTGTGACATTTAAATAAGGAAAAAAGGATGATTTCCATATTCCAGCACCAATAATTCAGGAAGTGGCACAACTATAGAGTAAAAAGATTACAGAAGGAGACCAACTCAAAGAATATAATTTATAGCCACTTACAGGTAAAACACTAAATTTTTTTTAATTTATGCATGTACAAAAACCTCTAGGCACCTTGCTAATGACATTTGGCTCTAACAGGTCAGAGATAAGGAAATATTCCCTTACAAAAACATTAAAATAGCATATTTTTGCTCAAACAAAATGAAAAAGAAAAAATTATTAAGATTGTGCTTATGGTATTTCGATTTTAGTGCGTGCCTATTTCAGTTTTCTTTTTTAAAAAGAAACACATTACCAAACGGATACCTTACAGAAAAGACCAGGCGTGAGTAATGAAGATTAAAATTTAACATAAGAATAGGAGTAGAATTTTTTCATAAGAGCATAAAGGGATATGAAATTATGGATATGCCTTACACATCATGAATTTAAAAAGTTTTGATACGTTGCTTTTTATTTTACTATCTTTATATTTGTTATTTATATTGTTATAGTTATTACAATCAAGTCTCCGTCACTAAGGTACTTTTCATGAGGAATTAATTTTTAGATTTTTATATGCAGTACATGGGGAATTATTATTCAGATTTTTATGGGCGATTATTTTTCAGATATTAAAAAAAAAATTAGATAGCCAATAATGCGGGAAAGTCGTTTTAAAAACAGACAAATTACACTAATATTCATTATGGACACGCACACTAGAAAATTGCTAAAAAATAGCAATGCAAGATATAAATCTAAAACAAGTAATCTATAAGGCAATATACAAAAAAAATTATTTTATCACTATAATAATTTATTCATATTATTTGAATTAGATAACACTTTAGAATAAAATGAAATGTTATACAAACGTTTAAAAAGTAGAGAAAATTGCACGATGATGTTCAACAGTAAATAAAGTTTATTAAGCTCCTTTGATAAAAATTTCAAAACAATAATTTTTACCGGTTGTATACAAAATTATTTATTGCAATACGCTTCCGAATGCTTGTTTCTTTTGAACTTAAGTTCCTTTGTACAACCTTGTATTTTTATTTAAGGAGCACATTAGTGCGAAACTGCACATGAAGATTTCTCTGATTCTACGAGACCGTTTTCACTAGAGACAATTTACGCATCTCTTATTGCCGTCGAGAAAGAGCAGGAGAATTTAATTGGTGTTTTTTTTTTTNTTTGGGGGGGGGGTATCTCACTTTTTCTTCCCATTTTTATTTTAATTTCTTATTTTTTTACAACAGTGATCGAAACTGCGTGAATCGTATGGAGTAAGAATGGTGGTTGATTCGAGCTCTAGTTTTCCCCATCGCATGAAACGACTCGGCCCAGAACGGTGCTGATACTTTTATTCATGTAGCACTTGAGATGGCCGATGGGCTATTGGCGACAGTAGGGGAAATATCCCAGCGATGATCCGGAGACAACTCATATATGTCAAATACCGTTTTACAAGGTACATATACGTCTCACCGTTTACAGACACATTCATACACGATCTTTACGTCCGCAGATCGTACTTTTGACTTGAACCAGAAAGCGATCAATCTCCAATCCAGTACCCCCAGAGTTTTGACTTGTTATAGGAACTTGGAGGATTTCGTGGCAACGTCAGATTTAGCAAGTACCGGTCTCCATTTTTACAAGGGAAGTATTCGGCTAGTGAGGATCGAACTCACGACCTCTCGGACAAGGACCCAACACCATATAAGCTAGGCTATCCGTCCGTATAAAATGGGAAAAGGCAAATTTTCGTTTTTGTGATGTAGCTAAATTAGCAGTTAACTGAGCTAACAGCCAAGACATAAGTATTTCCCAGAAAGCATGTAACCTTACGACAACCTTGAGTTATAACTTTACTTTCATTGTTACGAAAAGGTTTGCGGTAAAAACCTTATTTCAATGACATAAAAATATTGCAATTTC